>NC_080175.1:77295544-77595544 GCF_950295315.1 Erinaceus europaeus
TCCTGGAGGCTATTTTTCCCTTTTTGTTGCCCCCTTTTTTATTATTATTGTGGTTATTATTATTAATGCTGTTATTGATGTCATTGTTGTTGGATAGGACAGAGAGAAATGGAGAGAAGAAGGGAAGGCAGAGGAGAGAAAGATAGACACCTGTACAAAGGAGGAGGAGGAGTTCTTGCTGTAATCTGTGGAATACCTAATATCTGTCAGAAATTGTGCTGAGTGCTTTAAACACAGTAACTTAAATTTCCAAGTTATATTTATGAATAAATGTTATTGCCATGGTTTCTCCACTCTGGGCCATTATTTTTTTTTCAGGTAGGAAGAGAGAGATTGAGAGAGGAAAGGAAAAAAGCTACAGCACTATGGCTCTCTTTAATGTAGCAGGTGCTAGACTTGAACCTGGATCACCTACATGACGAAGCAGTGCACTATTCACAGGAGCTCTTTTGCCAGCCCTTTCAAAAATATTTTTAAAGGTAGATATTATTAGCTCTTTTACAATAAAAGATGTTCAGAGGAGTTAAGTAGTTTACTCAAGGTTATACAGCCTGGTAAATTGTCTGAACAAGGATAAAAACTGAGAGCTGTTTGATTCTCAAGCTCTTGCTCTTTGACATTTGAACTCTTTTGATTTATTTTCTTGCCTCATTAATCACTGAAGATTCTCCTAGGAAATAAACCATTTGCTACACTAATAAATATTTATGGACAACTTACTGTGTGATGTGCCAGGCATTGTTCCAAGTATGTGTAAGAATCCATTATCATCTCTATCTTATAGATGAGAACATTGAGACCAAAAGGAATTATCGAATCTGTCCAACTATGTGATTTAGCTAAAATTCCAGTGAGTCAACAATCCTCTCATCCATAAGACAGGTGAAATGATAATCTCCATCACAGAACTGGAAATAGTTGAGATTCATAATTGATATGAAATACTTAACGATACGTAGTACAGAACATTCCATCATTGCCACCTATTACTATTCTTCCTCCTACTAAAATGAGGTCGCCACAAATAAAGACAAGATTGATTTTATTTATTCATTTGTTTTTTATTATCTTTATTTATTGGATAGAAGCAGCCAGAAATCGAGAGGGAGAAAGACAGAGAGACACCTGAAGCCCTGCTTCACCACTCACAAAGCTTTTCCCCTGCAGGTGGGGCCCGGGGCTCAACCCCAGTTCCTTATGCATTGTAACATGTGCACTCAACCCAGCCCCCAAGACTGATCTTTACATACAGATAAGCAATGACATCTAAATACAGTATTGGGTACCAAGCATGGTGCAGGAGGAGTGGTACAGTCGTCTTTGATTTATAAGGATTGTGAAGGATATTATATGTTAGATTTGTAGAAGAATCTGGAAGAACCAGTTGAAGACAACGGCTATCTCTGAAGAAGTAGACTGGGGAAAAAGCAGAGTTTTACTCCAGCAGTGGTTAGTGTGAAATAGGCATGTATTATTTTTATAATAAGCAAAACATGTAAAGGGGACAAAAATAAGCCTAAGCAGCAAAGATTAACTTTACTTAGAAGAAAGCCAACTATTGGACAGCAACATGAAATTTCCTGACATTTTTATTGATATAATGTGTGATACCAGGCTTTCCTAACAAGTACAATTTATACAGAGATTAATGTATAATATGCATTTATGTTCCAAAACCTTGTCGAAACTGTTTCTATTTTAGGCCTATTTTGTCTATCATGAAACTGAGTTCTAGGACAAGTCACATCTATAAGCATTTGTGTATATTTAACTTTGTAAAAACTACTTTCTTGGAGATAGCATAAATCAATAATCACAGAAATGCCCACTTGATAAAACAGCTTTTTATTTTTGTCTTGAACTTTGAAAGCAATGTAAATACACTTCATTGTCTTATAAACTTTTCTAAAGTGTTTGAAATTTGGTGGCTTGTTGAAATAAGCCTCTTTGTACAAAGATTAATTTTAAAGTTAGACATCATTAGTATCAAATTAAGCTGTCAGCCTGTGGAACGATATGGAAGAAGATGTGTTACAACCACCCCCACCCCCAACCTCTGTAGAGAACGGTAAGCTTGTGCAGGAATGCTAGAGGCCAGGAATAGCATTTTAGTGATTCTTTTCTAGTTATGTCAGATTTCTAGCATGCTATTAGAGACACATGTGTCATCCTCACCATCAACCAACATATCATTGCTGTTTCAAACTGTTTCTAGAGCTGTTGACACGGAATATTGTGTCTGTCGACAGCTCCAATTAGCTGGCGTGTCTGACTGGTGACAGCATGGTCTACTTTTGTTTATGGGGACAGTCGGAGCTGTATCTCCGTCTCTCAACCTCCAGAGGCAGACAGATGGATAGAGCTATATAATCATCAACGGAGGCGTGTGATATTCTGTCTTCACAAACCATTGAGTGGAGCGAAACCAACGGCCTTTTGTCTGCTTTTAGAAATGAATGCAAGATCCCTCCCATCTGTCAAGTTGTAAGGGTGAATATGTATAAAATCTAGCATCATATGTACATACATGCATGTATGTGTGTCTCACACTGCATTGAGATGTGAGGAGAAGATGAAGCAAACGTTTAAGATAGACAACAATATTATACAATTTGTAGTGTGTCAGTGTTGAACATGTTTTTGCTTTAGCACTAAGTTTATAAAAAAGTGCCTTTTATTGAGAAAATGTAGGCCAATCAATCATTGTTTTGTTATTCTGTACATCGTGCCATTGAACTGTTGAATAACATTTTGGAACACTTGACATGAATGACCTTTCTTTTGGTGTGTTGTGGAAACTGGCTTGAAATGTCCTTTGCTCTGTCATCTATTCCTCTAGTTGCTAACCTTTCATCACAGAAACACATGTGATGGGTAATATCAACAAGAAATAAACAGTGAATAAACATAAATAAAAACATAACACCTTACTGATTCCAAGTATGTGTGTGATTCAGAGTGCATGGATCCCAACTCCAGTTTTTCAATGCAGATGACTGAAAAATGATACAACTCTATGGGTCTTTTGATCTGGAAATATAAAAAATCCTTAAACTTTATCTGTCTTATTGCTAGATGGGACTCATAGTTAGCTATTATGGGGCTAGGACAGACTAACCTAATATATCATTTCATTTATTTTTGAGTATTTATTTCTTTGCATGTGAGAGCAGAGCACTGCTCAACAATACCATGTGGTGGTGCCAGGAATTGAACCCAGGACTTCTGGGGCCTCAGACATATAAATCTGGGACGATAATACTGTGCAATCTCCTCAACTATCCCTTCACTGCCTCATTCTTATTCTCAGTTAACTACAAATTATTAATCTGTCACAGTTTAAATGCCACTTACCTAGGGGAAAAAAAAAAACCAAAACCCTTCTTAAGGTCCCCATTATATATACTCAAACACACTTTTTTTAAAGCTGTTAGTGTGGTTTGAATTAGCCATTTGTAGAATTAATTGACTAACATCTGCTCCCCCAGTAAACATCTTGAGGGTAGAGAACTGCTGCCCAGCAACACACCTGGGACCAGAATAGACGTATTGAGTGAACCCTGTTCAAGTGGCCTCATACTAACATGTTTCAAATAAAAGTAATAGTTCTTCTGAATTTCTAAGACTAGGACATGTAAAAAGTACCTCACTGTGTTGAGTTTATACATGATGCCTTAGCCCTGAGCTAGATTTATGTAGGTGCTTCTGTTGGCAAGAGAGTTGGGGTTATGTTCTAGGCAGAGGGAATAGTATGTATGAGGTAATTGTGTCAGCTTCAGAGATCTGGGCTATACACATGGCTGGGCTCTACACATGGAGAAGAGGACAGAGAAGAATCAGAGACAGAGAGAGACTGTCAGACACTGAACCATCTATCGCCAGTACATGAGACCAATCTGAAAACCCTGACTTGGGAACCTTGCAGGAGATTTCCTCCCATCTTCTATTCATGGGTAGTAAATATGTCTATCTGTATCCTACACACACTGTGGGAATATGACTCTCCCTCGTGAAATGTGGTCTAATACTGAGATACTACATATCAAGTACATCAAGGCTACATATCAAGGTGGCCTGAGGGAGAAGTAAGTATTATATTTGTTGTTTTATGTGACTTAAATCCCAAAGAGGGTTTTTATGGCAGCAGAACTTAGTCCATTATGACTGATGTCAGTATCCTTGAGTTACACTGAATAGATATGCTGTGAACAAAAACTATGACTTCTAGGGGAGTGGAAGGTACACAGACCACCCCATCATTTGAGGTATTAGTTAGGGAATCCTTGCATTCCCACACAGATATGATATGATGGGCCTAGACCTTTTACTATATCCCTCTCTCTACCATCACTGGTTACTTCCATCAAGCACATCAACATAAACCCTCCTGTGGGTCACCCCAGGAACATGTCCCCACTATAAAGTAGCTGGGTCACTCTGCCCTGCCACTCAAGGAAGACTGGTCCTGAAATAAGTGCAGCCTTGAATGTTCCCAGCTGTGACCATGAACTTCGAGCTCAGACTGACAGGGACTCAGGTGTTACACAGGCTCCTGTGTTAAATATAAATATATATGGGCCCTGGGTCAGATTGATAGGGTAGACAGCTAGTTTTATTCATAGAAATCTTCAAGTTGTGGAATTAAATAAAAACTATGACTATTTTTATTGCTCTATATTCACCAGTTGACCGTTGTTTATAGAGGACACGT
The DNA here is from genome assembly GCF_950295315.1 of Erinaceus europaeus. NCBI lineage: Eukaryota > Metazoa > Chordata > Mammalia > Eulipotyphla > Erinaceidae > Erinaceus > Erinaceus europaeus. Next base: position 77,300,256 of record NC_080175.1, read on the forward strand.
GAAACATTATCTGAACAAATGTTTGGAATTTGAAAAGCAGTATTTATTCCTTTAATGTATCACTGAGAGCAGAGACCATTTCTTTTTTCACTTATTTATCTCTCATCTAATCCAACACACTTAAGAACTTGTGAGATAGAAGATAACTCTTTGATGAGAGAAAAAGTTAACTCTTTGATGAGAGAATGGACCACCTCTTATAAACATTTATTTTCTTGACTGGTCTGCCAACTCATTTCTTTTTTATGCATAGTATCTACTTCTCATATCTACGACTTGCCCTATGCCCAAGTTCTTAGTTATTTTCTGAGTTGTCATTTCACAGTAAGTCATGGTGTGAATATTCACAAGCAATAGCCCTGTATTGTCAGTCAAGTCAGACATTTTTTTTTAATATTTTATTTTTATTTATTTATTCCCTTTTGTTGCCCTTGTTGTTTTATTGTTGTAGTTATTATTGTTGTTGTCATCATTGTTGGATAGGACAGAGAGAAATGGAGAGAGGAGGGGAAGACAGACACCTGCAGACCTGCTTCACCGCCTGTGAAGTGACTCCCCTGCAGGTGGGGAGCCGGGTTCGAACCGGGATCCTTATGCCAGTCCTTGTGCTTTGTGCCACCTGCGCTTAACCCGCTGTGCTACAGCCCGACTCCCTGACATTTTCTAAACTCTCAACCCAGTTTTGCTTTTGCTACATCAAAAAGCTCTATTCTATTGTTTGTGAAGTTCTTTTCCCATGTACTCTGGTATATGCCTTGGTAGAAATAAGCATGTAAATGTATTTATCATTTGCTTTCTGAAATATTTTTATTTAAAACCATTTTTATTAGTGGCTTATTATTGATTTACAAAATTATATGTCAACAGGGGTATAATTCTACACAGTTTCTACCATCAGACTTCTCAATCCCAAGTCCCTCCTCTACAAACAATAGTGGTTCTCCAAAGATTAAAGACATGGGTTAACTGTTATCTCTACAGCTATCTCTCTATGCTTATACATAATTTCCCCCTTTTTCTTCCAGGTCCAATCCTCTCTTCCTCTTCAAGTCACACATAACCCTATCTATCCCCTTTTTTTTATTTTATTTTATTATTTTTTTAATTTTATATAAGAAAGGATCAATCAACAAAACCATAAGGTAGGAGGGGTACAACTCCACACAATTGCCACCACCCAATCTCCATATCCCACCCCTCCCCTGATAGCTTTCCCATTCTCTATCCATCTGGGAGCATGGACCCAGGGTCATTGAGGGTTGCAGAAGGTAGAAGGTCTGGCTTCTGTAATTGCTTCCCCGCTGAACATGGGCATTGACTGGTCGATCCATACTCCCAGTCTGCCTCTCTCTTTCCCTAGTAGGGTGTGTCTCTGGGGAAGCTGAGGTCCAGGACACATTGGTGGAGTCTTCAATCCAGGGAAGCCTGGCCAGCATCCTGGTGGCATCTGGAACCTGGTGATTGAAAAGAGAGTTAACATATGAGGCCAAACAAATTGTTGAGCAATCATGGGCCCAAAGCTTGGAACAGTGGAGAGGAAGTATTAGGGAGGTACTCACTGCAAACTCTAGTGTACTTCTGCTTTCAGGTATATATTTTGCAGTAGTTTATGGATATGTGTGAACATAAGCTCTCTCTCACAGAAACTGGTGTATATCTAGGTTATGGGACTTTGTTAGAAAGTGAACCACCTGAGATGAAATTAGAGTGTACTATAAAAGGAAAGGTCTCACCCGAGTAATGAAGCTGAAGGGCCGCCATTCCACATGTGAAGTCTCTGGACACAGTCTGAGGTGAAGCATGTTGAGGTGGCAATCGCTGCGCTGGTTAGGTTGTGATCTGCGGATGCGACATCATTTGGTATGGATTGGGAGAGGCATACGGAAAAGTGGGCCCTATCCAAGGGTTCCAGGACTGGGGGAAGTAGGGGCTCTATAGTGGAGATGTGAGGTTCTTGCTGTCTTAGGGTTCAAAAAGACATTAATAGTTAATGTTATCATCACATTATTTGGTAATTGGGCCAACCCTGAAAAGTCCTTTTGTTATGGTTTGCTGTACAGTACCCAGTATCTTGTATATAGCTGTGCTATTGGATGCTACTAATCTACTTGGTCTAGGCTTTTGAGAGAGTCCGCATATCAAATACACAGCCTATATATTAAAAAGATTCAGTTTGTGTTTTGAGAAACTTTGAGACATACAATTGATTTTCCCCCTCTCATATTGATTAACTACTGATTTATACGTCTACATTTTGCCAGGAGTGTACATAAACACCATTCCCACCACCAAAAGACTGTGACCCATCCCTCCCAACCATTCCCACCCCCCACTGTACCAGGCAGCTGCATGTCTACCCCTCATCTCAGGGTTTTTACTTTGGTGCCCTACTTACAATTTGATCAGGTCCTGATTTTAGTTTCCCTTTCAGATCTTCTTACTCAACTTCTGTTGATGAGTGGGATCATCCCATACTCATCTTTATCTTTCTGACTTAGCTCACTTAACATAATTCCTTCTAACTCTGTCCAGGATGGGTCAGAGAAGGTGGGTTCATTGTTCTTGATAGCTGCATAGTATTCCATTGTGTATATATACCACAGCTTTCTCAGCCACTCATCTGTTGTTGGACACCAGGGTAGCTTCCAGGTTTTAGCTATTATGAATTGTGCTGCTATGAACATAGGAGTACATACCTCTTTTTGGTTGGGTGTTATGGAGTCCTTGGGGTATAAGCCCAGGAGAGGAATTACTGGATCATATGGAAGGTCCATGTCTAGCCTTCTGAGAGTTTTCCAGACTGCTCTCCACAGAGGCTGGACCAATTTACATTCCCACCAGCAATGGAAAAGGGTTCCTCTGTCCTCAAATCCTCTCTAGCATTTGTTGCTGCTGTCCTTTTTGATGTATGCCATTCTTACAGGAGTGAGGCGGTATCTTAGTGTTGTCTTAATTTGCATTTCTCTGACAATCAGTGACCTATAGCAGTTTTTCATATGTTTGTTAGTCTTTTGGATATCCTCTGTAGTGAATGTTTTGTTCATATCCTCTGTCCATTTTTGGATAGGGTCATTTTTTGGTGCTAAGTTTGCTGAGCTCTTTATATATTTTGGTGATTAGTTTCTTGTCTGATGTATGGCATGTGAAGATCTTCTCCCATTCTGTGAGGGGTCTCTCTGTTTGTTTAATAGTTTCTTTGGATGTGCAGAAGCTTTTCAATTTGATATAGTCCCATTGGTTTGTTTCTGCTTTAGTCTTCCTTGCAATTGGGTTTGATTCATCAAAGATGTCCTTGAGGTGTAGGTGGGAAAGTGTTTTACCAATGTTTTCCTCTAAGTATTTGATTGTTTCTGGCCTGACCTCTAGGTCTTTGATCCATTTGGAGTTGATTTTTGTTTCTGGTGAGATAAAGTGGTTCAATTTCATTCTTCTGCATGTTACAACCCAGTTTTCCCAGCACCATTTATTGAAGAGAGCCTCCTTCTTCCATTTAATCCTTTGGGCCTCCTTATCAAAGATTAGATGCCCATAGGTGTTGGGATTTATTTCTGGGCTTTCAATTCTGTTCCACTGGTCTGTGTGCCTCTTTTTGTTCCAGTACCATGCTGTTTTGATGATGATGGCTTTATAATATAGTTTAAGGTCTGGGAGTGTGAGGCCTACATTTCTGTTTCTTTTCCTCAAGATGGTTTTGGCAATTCTAGGTGTTTTCAGGTTCCAGATAAATGATGGTAGTGTTTGTTCTATTCTCTTAAAGAAGCCTGGTGGAACTTTGATGGGTATTGCATTAAATTTGCATATGGCTCTGGGGAGAATAGTCATTTTGATGATATTTATTCTTCCAATCCATGAGCATGGGATATCTTTCCATTTCTTGGTATCAGTTTCTATTTCCTTGAGTAGCGACTCATAGTTTTCAGCATACAAGTCTTTCACTTCTTTGGTCAACTTTATTCCTAGGTATTTGATTGATTTTGCTGAAAAAGTAAATGGGAGTGATTTCTGGATGTCTTCTTATTCAGATTTAGTGTTTGCATAAATAAATGCCACTGATTTCTGTACATTGATTTTGTAGCCTGATACCTTGCTATATTGCCTAATAACTTCCAGTAATTTTCTGCTGGATTCTTTAGGTCTTTCTATGTATATATACTATCATATCATCTGCAAATAGTGAGAGCTTGACATCCTCCCTTCCAATCTGTATTCCTTTAATTTCTTTCTCTTGCCTGATTGCTATGGCAAGAACTTCCAATACTATGTGGAAGAGTCATGGTGACAGTGGACAGCCCTGTCTAGTCCCCGATCTGAGGGGGAATGCTTTCAACTTCTGTCCATTGAGTATGATATTGACTGTAGGTTTGCTATATGTAGACTCCACTATGTTGAGGAATATCCCATCTATTCCCATTTTTTGTAGAGTTTTGTCCATGAATGGGTGTTGGATTTTGTCAAAGGCTTCCTCTGCATCTTTTGAGATAATCATGTGGTTTTTGGCTTTGCTATTATTGATGTGGTGAATGACATTGATTGACTTACGGATGTTAAACCAACCTTGCATTCCTGGGATGAATCCCACTTGGTCGTGATAAACAATCTTTTTGATATGTTGCTGTATCCGGTTGGCCAAGATCTTGTTTAATATTTTGGCATCTATGTTCATCAGAGATATTGGTCTGTAGTTTTCCTTTTTTGTTCTGTCCCTATCAGCTTTTGGTATCAGGGTGATGTTGGCTTCATAAAAGGTGGAAGGGAGTATTCCTGTTTCTTCAATCTTATGGAAAAGCTTAGGAAGTATGGGTACTAACTGTTTCTGAAAGTTTTGTAGAATTCGTTTGTGAAGCCATCTGGTCCAGGACTTTTGTTGTTGTGGAGATTCTTAATAACGGTTTCAATTTCTTTGTCTGTGATTGGTGCATTTAGATTTTATAGTTCTACTTGGTTCAGTTTTGGAAGGGCATATGTTTCTAGGAATTATTCCATTTCTTCCAGATTCTCTAGCTTGGTGGCATATAGTTCTTTATAGAAGTTTCGCAGGTTTCTCTGGATTCCTGTGGTGTCAGTTGTGATATCTCCTCCATCATTTACAATTCTATGAATTTGAGTCTTCTCTCTTTTTTGTTTGGTGAGTCTGGCTAGGGGTTTGTCAATTTTGTTTAATCTTTCAAAGAACCAACATTTGGCTTCATTGATCTTTTGTATGGTTCTTTTATCTTCGATGTTGTTTATTCTATCCCCTTTTCATCCCCTCTTTCTGGGACCTGATGGAGCTGGAGTCTGAAATATTTTCTCTACCAATAGTCCATGAAAACCTGAGGAAAAATAGATTTCCTTTACTTAATAGATGTGGAAGCGAAGGTTCAATGAAGTCACCCAAGGAGCAAATGGAATATGTCCCATTGAGTTACTTGCAGGAAAATTTTTTTTTTGTGCTGAATTAAGGAAATCAGATACATACTGACCTCACTCTCCTATACCATCAGTTTGATCTTCCAGAAGGTTGAGATTATTGCTATTCTGAACTTCATACTCACCAGCAAAGTGATGCTTGTAAAGATGAGGGGGACTGTGGAAGAAAACGAGTATCTTATTTTAAGAGTAAAATTTGTTGAAGGGGTAGCTTGAACATACTCAAATAGGTTCTTTGTTCATACCAAGTGCATTTGCCCCTAAAATCAAAAGAAATGATCCCAAGAAATGGCACCATTGTATGACAGAGACTTAAAAAGGAACATAATTCAAAGGAGACAGAGTTCTCTGAAAAAAAAAGTAATTCTGATTATATATTCATGAATGAGCCCCAGGTGAATAAAGAAGGAACATCTAAAGAGGCTTTTGTAACTGACAGGGGGCTGTATGAGCTTTTATTTAAAAGGGTTCACAGAAAAGATGGAAGGTACAGTGATGGTTAGGATTTGCTGGGTATTGACATGGATAAAAACTGAAAGCAAGAGGCCTCGACTGTTTGCTTTGCCAAGTGTGACCTAGGATGCGCCATTGTCCACTGAGAGTTTGGTGTACATAGTCTCTGTCCCAGGTTTAAAACTGAAGTTTCACAAATAGTATACTTGCAGAAGAAAGATCCTACACAGAAGTACATGTATGTGAGACTGGCTCAGAATGAATGAATCAAAGTCTGCAAAAAAAAAAAAAGCTGGTTTAAAGTTGTTTCCTTTTTCTTTTTGCCTCCAGGGTTATAGCACTATGAATCCACTGCTCCTAGAGGCCATTTTTTGTTGCTTTTGTTGTTTTTATTGCTGTTGTTGTTGGATAAGACAGAGAGAAAAGGGGAAGACAGGGGCAGGGAGATAGACACCTGCAGACCTGCTTCACTGCTTGTGAAGCGACTCCCACCCCTGCAGGTGGGGAGCCGGGGTACTCGAACCGGGATCCTTGCACCATCCTTGCACTTTGTGCCAAGTGTGCTTAACCCACTGCACTACCACCCTTCTCTCAGTTGTTTTCTTTTTTAAAAAATTATTATTATTTATTTATTGGATAGAGACAGCCAGAAATCAAGAGGGGAGAGGGTACTAGAGAGGGAGAGAGACAGAGAGACACCTGCAACACTGGCTCACCACTAGCAAGGCTTTCCCCTTGCAGGTGGGGACTGGGAGCTCGAACCCTGGTCCTAGCACACTGTAGCATGTGCGTTCAACCAGGTGCACTACCACTACTTCCCCAAAGTTTCCAGTGAAGGAAAAGTGACACAGAGAGCTACCGATATGAGGGTGGATAACATAAGCAAATGAAGAAACATAGTGAGGAGGCCTGGCTCTAATTCAGGCAAACTTTCTTGCTTGTGGAATCTTTTGCTTAGTTACCAGGAATCAATTTGACTTGTCTGTGGACTGAGCTAACAAAAACCAATAATCTTCAGACGAAGAGGGTAGAGCAAACAATGCAAAGAGGAAATCAAGCCAAGAGAGATGAAGAACGAGAGTATCAAGTGCCCTTAATGAGAAAACATCTATGTTTGCAAGAACAGCATCCCAGGACACTAAAACACCTTAAAGATATGATCAAAGAACCTGGCTTGTTTCTCTTAAGAAACCACAGAGAACAAGATAAGAGCCAGAAGACTGAAGGGCAAACACCATTCCAGTTTTCTAAAGAGACAGAAAGATAAAACATTAGCTTGATAAATATTGCCTTGATTTCTACTAGTAAAAATTGTATTTTTTCATCAGGCTACTTGTGAACACATTGTGATGAAAACAGCACACAGGAAGAATCAATGCCACTTTTCTAAGAACAGATCCTGGTTGTTTAAAACATTTGTCACACATATGTACAGATACATACCATTATTGGATTGATAAGTGTAGGTAGAATGACACCCCCCATACCACATACACCTAAATGTATGAATGTATTCTCATTCGTGAACCTGTAAGTAAATAGAGTTTATATGGCAAAACAGAAAGTAAAGCCATAGATCGAATTAAAGTTGCTTATCAACTGAGTTTGAATACAAGGCTCACTGAAGATTATCTGGGTGAATCCAAGGTAATCACAAGACTCCTTAAACATGGAGGAGAGATACATAGAATTCAATGTCAGAGTGATGCCCAGGATGAAAGATTCCATCAGACTAATAGGAGACAGAAAAGTGTCACAAACCCAGGAATACTAGCAGTCTAAGGACAGACAAAGCTGGGGCCCAAGATAGCTAAGTAGAAGGCATAATTTTCACCTGTGACATTCTGGGTTCATTCCCCAGTGTCGCACAAGAGGACACTAGAGGGAGTTGGGCTGTAGCGCAGCGGGTTAAGCGCAGTTGGCACAAAGCACAAGGACCGGCATAAGGATACCGGTTCGAACCCTGGCTCCCCACCTGCAGGGGAGTCGCTTCACAGGCGGTGAAGCAGGTCTGCAGGGGTCTGCCTTTCTCTCCTCCTCTCTGTCTTCCCCTCCTCTCTCCATTTCTCTCTGTCCTATCCAACAACGACAACAACAATAATAACTACAACAATAAAACAACAAGGGCAACAAAAGGGAATAAATAAAATAAATATTAAAAAATAATAATAAAAAAAAGAGGACACTAGATAGCACCAAAGACTTATATTGGTAGAGCTTTGTGGGTGGTGGAACAGTGGATTTGTGAATTCTCTCTCTTGAACCCTAGTCTTTGTCTCAATCTCTAACAACAGAGCATAAATACTGAGCTGGAGAGGCCCCTTAGTGATATTGCACAAATGCAAGGACCTGGGTTTATTTCCCAACACCACATTTCATTTAAAGAGGAGGGGGGAGAGGGCTGGAGTAGATAGTATAATGGTTGTGCAAAGAGGCTGTTATGCCTGAGGCTCCGAAGTCCCAAATTCAATCTCCACACCACCATAAACCAGAGCTGAGAAGTGCTCTGATAAAAAATTTTTAAAAAGAAAAAGAAGACAGTCTGTAGACAGCTGAGTTATATTGTAGTGAGGCTCATTTTGAACTTTTGACTCCCCAGAATTATAAAATAATCAATTTGCATTGTTTTGAGCCATTAAATATGTGGCAACTTGGTACAATACTAAAAAGAAATGAATCCCAAAGTCAATGGGAATAGGTTTTTTTTTTTTTTGCCTCTAGGGTTATGGCTGGGGCTCGGTGTCTGCACAACAAATCCACTGCTTGTGAACACCATTTTTCCCATTTTGTTGCCTTTGTTGTTGGATAGGACAGAGAGAAATGGAGAGAGGAAGAGAAGACAGAGAGGGGAAGGGGAAGATAGACACCTGCAGACCTGCTTTATCACTTGTGAAGCGACCCCTACCCCTGCAGGTGGAGAGCGGGAGGCTCGAACTGGGATCCTTACGCTGGTCCCTGCGCTTTGTGTCATTTGCACTTAACCTCTGAGCTGCTACTACTGCCTGTTCCCACCCCCCATCCCCCACACACACCACACCGCCTCCTCGGAATTGTTTTTAAAGAGATCTTACAAACCTGCTGGGAAGAAAGGTTAGTATCAGTACTATTTTTTAGATGGAGTTCTAGTTGTTTCAATAACCATTTCATACCACCCCCAGGGAAGCTTCTTCGTGCCCTGACAGGACATTGCCCTGGGTTCACACATTCATTTAACAAATATTTGTGGAATAGTTTTAATGTTGCACACACTGCACTGAGAGCTGGTCAGCCTTCAGGGAACAAGAAAACTAGGATCCCTCACTGGGAGTTAGTGTCCAAATAAAACAAAGAGACAAAACAAACAAACAAGCAAACAAAGAAAAAACCTAAACCAATTTCCAGTGGCCGTATGTGCTTTTAAGGAAAAGCAAATGAGATCAAGGAAATATAGAGACATATTGTTAGACATATAGAGACATATTGTTAGACAGAATAAATGGAGAATGTATTGGGGAGGGAGGGCAATATTTGAACAAACACCTAAGATCCAGGAGAAGGCTTGAAGAAAAGAATTTCTTGGCAAGAGAAAGCAATTGTTCAAAGACCCATATAAGAGAAAGAGCACATTATATTCTAAAGACATTAAGGTCAGAGAGGTCCATTTTTAGTTTTTGTGTGTGTGTGTGTGTGTGTGTGTGTGTGTGTGTGTGTGTGTGTGTGAGATTTTGAAATAGAGCCAAATCGTGGCATCTCTGGGTTCACCCTTTAATATAACCCTTAATAGTCCCATCCTCATTTTACTTGAAAAACACTTACTTAGAAATAAGGAATAATAATAAGCATATATTGTACAGTGGAGTGGAAATATTCTATTCCAAAATCTGCCCCATATATCCCTCTCACTCATATCCTATTTTTAAAAATGTTTTAATTATATTTATTTATTTATTTGTTGGATACAGACAGTGAGAAATCAAGGGGGAGATAGGGAGAGAGACAGAGATACCTGCAGCACTGCTTTATCACTTGCAAAGCTTTCCTCCTGCAGGTGGGGACTGGGGGCTCAAACTGAAGTCCTTCTTCTTCTAGCGTTTGCCCTTCTTCCGTAGCCAGTTAATGGCTTTGAAAGTGACTGGGATCCATGTGGATTCAGTCGGCTAGGAAGGATCGTCAGTTTCTCCAATGAATGGGTACTCAACGGGATGCACCACGGGAAGGTCGATCCAATGCATCCTGAAGTCCTAGTGCACAATAACACTTGTGCTCAACCAGGTACCGCCCCACTCGGCCCCCACCCATAGCCTTGCCTACCCTCCTTTGAGAGGTTTTCAGGTTTTTCCTACCTACATTCTTGCTAGTCAGGCAAGTCCACTCCACATTCCTAAATAACACTTGGCATAGTTTTCAGGTGTGGACGTTGGTGTGCTGGAAACTCCATTTTCCACAGCTAGAGGTCCTTTCGCTTCTTTTTCTCCTCTCCCATCAGTCTCCTCCTCCCCCTCCTCCTTCCCCCTCTTTCTCCCCACTCTTCCTCTTCCACCCCCTCCTCCTCCACCCCCTCTTCTCCCTTCTCCCCTCCTCCTCCACCCCCTCCTCTTCCTCCACCCCCTCCTCTACCCCCTCTTCTCCCTTCTCCCCTCCTCCTCCACCCCCTCCTCTCCCTCTTCCTCCACCCCTCCTCCTCCACCACTTCCCCAACTCCCTTCTCCTCCACCCTCCTCCTCCTCCTCCTCCTCCTCCTATTTGCAAGTTTCCATTTCCAAGCCCCTAGGTCCTTTCAGTCACTATTCTTCTTAGTGTCCGTTCATGGGGCTTTGCAGTGTGGGTTCCTCTCTGGTGAATGACCTTTTATTTTCCAGGCAGGGTTGGAGGCATCAGTTCTGGCCCAGGCCTGCAAGTCTGCTCACTTATGTAAATCAACTTCCATTTTCGACCTCTACACCAATAAAACAACAAGGGCAACAAAAGGGAATAAATAAATATTAAAAACCAAAAGAAATAAAGGCCAAGTTGTCAGTGAACAAGAGAGTGATAAGAAGGGAAGTAGATCATACAACATTTGGGCAGAGATTGGGTGGTTATCCACAACGTACAATTGGTCTCCAGCTTTTTTTCCCAACCTCAGACACTTAGACAAGAGGAAAACAACAAACATTGTTTACAAACTGGTTCCTTCGTTTTTAAATTTTTTATGGCTATTTTGCAATGATTTACAATTTTTTTTTTTTTTTTTGCAGCTGAAAAAAATCTATTGACACCTAGAAATTGCCTATATGTGTTCTTATACTTTGGCACTTGGTCCCTTATCCATTTGTGGCCACTACTGCTATGACTTGGTATCTTTTACTTTACTGTTGTCTTCTCTCTCTAATTTGGGGGGTGGAAAATATAGAATGATTTACTGCTTTGCAATAAAATTCTAGTTGAGTCATTTGACTATATGACTTTTAAAGCCTCTTTTATTTATAGGACTGTATAGCTTGAGTCGGGCGATAGCGCAGCGGGTTAAGCACAAGTGAAGCACAAGGACCAGCACAAGGATTGTATAGCTTAATTAGCATGTCTGTCGAATCACATCACTACTGGGCCTTAACATCTCACAGGGAAGAGTAATATTTACCCTCTCCTTCTCAAAAGGTTATTATGGAGACAGGTTGAAATGAAATATCTTAAAGTTAAATATTGAAAATACTTGAGTGCACATGTGTTAAGTTGCATTATTAATAAATTAGATACAGTCGTGACTCTAACCTGTTTGTTTTTCACTATTTAACATGATCATTATGAAATTTTATCTAATCTTCTTAGTAGTGGATTATTTTCTACTTAATATCATACATGAGCTCAGAGTTTAAATAACTAAAAGGAAAAATTAGGCCAATATCAGTTGTTGATGAGGATGTCTGCAGTGAATCAATCTTATGGATCACTTCTTTGCATACACTGATAGTGAGTTCACTGAGATCTCCACTCTAAAGCTTCAGAATAATTATTGACATAATGACTAGTCAACCTGAGAGATTTTAGCTAATGTACTGACTAGACTGTAGGTTTTAGGTTTGAATCTCAGGTCTTTCACATATTAGGTACATACTCATGGGCAAGTAACTACTTTCCCTGTGCCTCAGCTTCCTCATCTGTAAAATGTAGTAATAACATATAAGTTAATTCTTCTAAAACAGTATTGGAGCCAGCAAATATCTTACCTGCATCATGTGACTGATTTGTCATGTTCATGACCTAAGCTTGAGCCCAACTCCCACTACACTGTGGAGGAAGCTTTGATGCTCCGGTGTCTTTCTTCCTCTCTTTTTACCTGAAATAAATAAATAAAATAATAATAATTTGGAGCTGTGAAGCCCTGGCTAGAGCAACAATAGCAACAGAAAGTACCTGACATGGAGAAAATACTCAATTTTCATGTTATTCTTTACCCCTGTCAGCCAGTATTGGCACAAACTCAGTACTTCAATAGCACATTTACTAACACATGGTTCTGAGTATCAGATTACTGTCAAGATGTCTGTCGGGGCTACAGATCCTGGTCTCCCTGCCCTGTCCCTGCCCTGGGATTTGAGAAAGTGTCTGCTTTGAAACTTCCAAGGTTACACCTGGCTCCCTCCTGCAAATTTCTGGGCTGAAGGCCTCAGTTTCTGGTTTTCAGATGGAGGTCAGCCTTGATTCCTTGCTATGTGTAGTTCCTCCTGTATAAGCTCATCTTATGGCAATTCACCTTTCAGAGTCAGCAAAGGAGAGTCACATATATGCAATCCCATGTCACCTCTGCCATATTCTATTTACAAAAGCAAATCACAAGATCTGCCCTCACTTAAGGGGAGGTAAACATAATAAAGGTTATGTGTACTAGGTATTTGCTTATGTCTTTATTACACTTTGGGTGCTATAGACATAAAGGCCTGTGTAAGGAGTTATTAGTGGAGTCCATGTTTATCAGGCATAGAGCTTCTACTGAGGACTGAACAAATACTGAATAGGTTGAAATATAGTAGGAAAAATTCTGTTAAAATGTAGACTTGTTTTGCAGCTAAGCTGGATATTCCATTTTTACTGGTGACTTCACAAATAGATATTAAAGATCATTTGGAAATTTACATCTTAAGTAAAAAATATCTTAAAATGTTTATAGTATAACAATTAAAAATTAGCTGTTATACTGCAATCTGTATATAGCACTAAGTTGTTTATATGTTCATGGGAAGAATTGGGACAAATATAACATTAAGAAGGTTGGTTTTCTTAATTTTTTTAAATTTAATTATTTATTTGGATAGAGACAGAGAGAAATCCCCCTGCAAGTGGGGGGCCAGAAGCTTGAACCCAGGTCCATGTGCATTGTAGCATGTGCACTTAACCAGGTGTGCCAGCAGCTGGCCCCAATATTTTGTAGTAGTGAAAACATTTAAGTAAAGAATAAATTAAGTGAATTATACATTTTAAAGATGATAAATCTTAATTTTATTTGGAAAATATTTTTTCTCTCATTTTTCACTTTTCCTTGACTCCCAAGAAAACCCAAAATTATGGCTTTTGCCTTGACAAGGTTGACAACATATCTATCTTTCTATTCCTAGAGCATTTCTGTCATTTTCTTTCATTTTTATTGTAACTGACAATTTTGTCAGCATATATTCATCACCAATTACTTGTGACACCTGTGGATACCACATGTAGAATGGAAACTTTAAAATGAGCAGTCTGCTTAAATAGAGCTGATATATGCTAATTATGAGGCATAAGTCTTCCAAAAGGGAAAATCAGGGGGAAAAAAGTATAAATAAATATACATACATATGGAGAAAGACAGACCCAAAGTTTCTGCAAGTTGGTTTCGCCGAAGTGTATATTGTGTCAGCACACATACTCTCTACTAGGCCAGAGATTTGACTATTAGTCCCATGACTTCAAGCCTGACTTCCTAGATGCCATCTTATAACTTCCAAGGCCCAAGATGACTATGACGACTAGATGGACCCGATACATTCCAGACCTCATCACCATCTTATATTGGAGAATTGATGCATTCTTGGCAAGAGGCAAACATTTATTCTCAGATCTTAGCAATTTCAACTTGTAGCCAGTATCCATACCCTTCTTCATCTCTGATTGAATAGCTTCTGATTGACTAAATTGTAAAGCAAAGTCACAAAATCACAGGTGTAGTGGTTAGAAATAGCCCTGGAAAGTGTTATTTTTTTAATCTTTGTTAAGAGATAAGGATATTGACACACAGACAAGTGAGGAGATTTTCTCAAGGTTACAGAGGGAGTTAGTGGGAGAACTTGGATCTTACTCTCGTGTACCCACTATTTCTTTGCCTCTGACACACTTTTCTTTCATCACCCTACATTCCATTCATTGAAATGTGACTTAGAGAAATCTCTCTTGATAAAAGCTAGTAATTTCAAACAATGTGGACAATTAATTATTCACTATATACACACATGTAATGTCTTTGTATTCATATGAATTGCACTGGATTTGTGACCCCTTCATTTTTGCATTGAAATTTTAACTAAAAGTTATAGGCAGGCGCTACTGAGCTTGTTTGTTTCTTTTAGGAGGTAGTTATATTGACACGAGGTGAAAGAATGGGAGTTCAAGTTCAACAGAACTAATGTTTGTGAAAGATGAGGCAAGAGACAGCAGGAGTGCACAAACATTTTTCTTCTCTTTGTAAATGGTAAGGATGAGGACAAATATAAAGTTCTCCTACTCTACAGCTACAACCACCAGATGAGGAGGTTTGGTGGAGGTCAGATATGAGGTCATGGATATGGCAACGCTTTATAAAATACAAAGCAGGAATCACAAACTCAGGTGAATTGCAGAGGTCAGGCAGGTTATATATGAGTGAAATTCATGTCATATCTATATTAATTTGATTCATGTACTTTGCATATTTGAAGAATGGGATTGTTGGACTCAAGAGATAGTTCAGTCTGCAGGGTGTATGCCTTGCCATATGGACAGTCCAAGTTTGAGCAGAGGGACTATATAGGAGAGACAATTTCTCAGAATCATTTCTAGCCAGTAGACTCATCCCTTCCCAGTTTGTTCCTAGAAATGCTCTCATTTTCATCTAAAACTTGCCAATTTTCAAAGCTTACCTTAAATTCCACCTCCTCTAAGAAGTCCATGAAGATACACTGTCATTCCAATCTTGCTTTACCCAAATTGCTTTTGTAATTTGTCATTACCATATAATTTTAAAAATGTTATTTATTTAAAAAAAGGAGACATTAACAAAACCATAGGATAGGAGGGGTACAACTCCACACAATTCCCACCACCAGATCTCCATATCCCACCCCCTCCCCTGATAGCTTTCCCATTCTCTATCCCTCTGGGAGTATGGACCCAAGATCGTTGTGGGTTGCAGAAGGTGGAAGGTCTGGCTTCTGTAATTGCTTCCCTACTGAACATGGACATTGACTGGTTGATCCATACTCCCAGCCTGACTCTCTCTTTCCCTAGTAGGGTGGGTCTCTGGGGAAGCGGAGCTCCAGGACACATTGGTGGGGTTGTCTGTCCAGGGAAGTCTGGTGGGCATCATTCTGGCATCTGGAACCTGGTGGCTGAAAAGAGAGTTAACATACAAAGCCAAACAAATTGTTGAACAATTATGGCCCTAAAGACTGTAATAGTGCAGATGAAGTGTTGGGGGGGGGTACTGACTGCAGACTAGTGTGTACTTTTGCTTTCAGATATATATTTTGCCCTAGTTTATGGATACCTGTGAATATACGCTCTATCTCAGGGGACCTGGTCTATATTTAGGTTTTGGGACTTTGTTAGGAAGTGAACCACCTGGAATGGAATTAGAGAATACTATGAAAGGAAAGGTCTCACCTGAGTAATGAAGCTGAAGAGTTGTCATTCCACGTGTGAAGTCTCTGGACACAGTCTGAAGTGAAACATGCTGAGGTGGCCCTCGTTTTGTTGATTACGTTGTGATCGGTGGATGCAATATTATTTGATATGAGTTGAGAGAAGCATGCAGGAAAGTGCCCATATAATTTTTTATTGGACACCCCTTCAACCATGAATTGCCTGACTTAATTTTTTTTTGAAATATCTGGTGGACTTTAGCAAATGAATCATGAATATGCTAGCTAATATGAGGGTGCCACACATGACCCATTTTAACCCTAAGTACTGCTGCTGGCTACATAGAGGCAGTCCTGCATAAAAGGAAACTTATAGGTTTTACATTTTAGCTTTTGTTGTTGTTGTTCATTTGCTTTTAATGAGAAGCAGAGCAGAACACAGTTCTTTTTACTATATGTTGCTAAGGATCAAACCTTGGGCCTTAAGCATGCAAGTCAAGGGCATTTTACCAATGAGCTCCCTCACTGCTCCCTTAACTATGAGTTTTAGAAATAAAAAGACTTGATTTGAAATCCCAGATCTGTATTAATGCATGAACTGAGAAATTTAGGTGAAGTAATTAACTTTCCTAAGTGTTAATTCTTTTATTTTTAATCTGTAAACTGCAATGGTAGTAACTGTTTCCTGGAATTCTTGTAAGACCAGATTAAGTGAGTTCATGTATATAGAGTGATTTATAATGCATATTTTCCTTTTCTCCATCATTAATATTATTAATTACTTAGTTAAATGAACTTTTAAACTTTATAAAACACTTATTTGTTTTAACATTTATAATTTTTTTCCATAGTATGATTCTGAGATACTTTGTGACAGAGATTGTTATCTATGTTTTTCTTAGTAGAGTAGCTTAAGACATATTTCAAACATTGTCTAAGTGGTGCAGTTTCAGGCACAAGCAATCTGAGACTTTACCCTCTGAAGAAGAGAGAAGCAGAAAAAGCTATTTGTAGCAGAAGGGAGTTTGGGAAACTAGTTGCCCTGACCCTACAGGGACTTCAGTTTATCCAGTGCATACAGTATATCTAGCAACCATTAGGCAAAGCTAATATACTAGCATCTGGGTGGAAAACAGATATCAGTCATAAGCCTGTCACTCAATATCAATTGGGTGACATCTCTCTTTCAGGACATCATCCCACTTAAAGCAAATGCTATAGAAAGAAGATCCAAACAATAGAATCCTTGGAGTTAGGTTCTGGAGACTTAGAAGACAATTTTGGGATCCAGCTCTGGGATCTGGACTAGATTCCTACTTCCAAGAGGATAAAAACATAAGGCCTGGTCAAAGTGAAGGAACCCAGAAAAAACTGGAACTCAAAATCTAGGTGTATGCCCAGGTTCTTGGGAAGCAAACCAGACAGCAGATCCATTGCTGGATAACAAGACTAATTTTGGGTTTCACAGTTGTTTACCTTTGTCCAATTCTTTCTTCTACCTATTGCCTTTGAAATCAACTGACCAATGGCATAATTGGCTGACAGTACCAGCCAAAGTAATAGGCAATAGCCTCTGAGTCTGGAATGTACCTGACTTCTCACTTAAGTGAACTATCATTCTCCTTGTCTCTATAGGCCTAATTGCACCAAGTCTAGAAATCTATTTCTCCTCTATCATTTAAAGATTATTTGGGTGTTTATCTCCTCTCCTCTCCCAGGTCAAATAGAAACACCAAAGGAGACCATCTGGAACCACAAAAAGACAGGACTAGAATGACTTCAGGAACCCACCAAATCACCGGTGAGTACAAACACGTGTGGCTGCTGGACAGACAGGAGCCTAGGAAGAGATTAAGTGGCTGGTAACAGTTTTGCAGTTCACTAGTTGGGACATCACCTCCAGTCTGATTCACCAACAAAAAGATGGCTGAAGGGAGGAGAGGACTCCCCTGAGACTCACCAAATGCAACTGTGAGTCTCCACTGCTACTGCCCTCAGAATCTGGAGCAGTGGGGGTGGGGTGGGGCCTGTGCTGACAGCAGGGGATAGAGAACTAACAAGGAAACTCAGGAGAAGACATATACCTCAGTGACCTAGCAGTGGGGCTGTGAGAGTCTCTTTGCATAACCACTGAATTATCTCTTCCCCACCCTGCTTTATCTCTTAGTCAGGAGTCAGTGATTAAGCTAAGAAGCCTACTTATAGTTTAAAAGCTCTCAGGATCCCATAGCCTACAGGGAAGAAAAAGAACAAAAAAGGCTTTTAAGCCACTGAGCTCCCGCTCAGGGAATAAAATACTATTGAAACAACTGTCAATTTCCACAACTGTGAACCCTTTAATTACCTTACCTAGACACAAGTCAATCCAGGCAAGAGTGATCAGTAATTTGAAAAGTACTGAGAGAGGGACCTCATAACATACTATATAAAATGGTTAAACCAATAAGAAGAAATATTGGAGAAATGAACCAGGACAAGAGGCCAGCTAAAAGACCCCTAAAGGTTGAAGCACAAAATAATGAGGTCAACATCCAAACACTAGTTAAGGAAATAATCACAGGAGTGAGTAAAAAGTTTGAAAGAATTGTCATCAGAAATGCAGAAACAACAAATGAGACTCTGGAAGAAAACACTAATTATCTCAAGGTTATTAGAGAACTGAAAGCAGAAATAGCTGAGCTAAGAACACAACCAGCTGAAAAGCAAAAACAGTATCAGAACAGGGTAACAAAACAGATGAACTCCAAAAAACAGTAAAGGGGAGAGAGAATAGGATAAATGAGGCTGAAGACAGAATTAGCAAGATCGAGGGTGAATTAGTGACAACTGAAGAAGTAAGAGATCTCAAAAAGAGATTTAGAGATACTGAAAACAACAACAGAGACCTATGGGATGACTTCAAAAGAAATAATATACACATTATTAGCTTACCAGAGGAAGAAGAGAGGGAGGGGAAGAAAGCATTCTTCAGGACATAATAGCTGAGAACTTCTCTAGTGTAGACAACATCAAAGACATAAAGGTTCAAGAAGCACAGAGGGAACCAAACAGAATTAACCCAGACTTAAAGACACCAAGAGATATCCTATTTAGAATAGAAAGGAATAAGGATAAGGAAAGGATCCTGAAGGATGCAAGAGAAAAACAAAGAGTCTCCTACAGAGGAAAACCCAAAAGATCAGCAGCAGACTTCTCCACACAAACACTACAGGCCAGAAGAGAATGGCAAGATATCTATCGAGTGCCCAATGAGAAAGGCTTTCAGCCAAGACTACTGTATCTGCTAGACTGTCATTCAGACTAGATGGAGGAATAAAAACCTTCTCAGACAAGCAACAGTTGAAACAACCATCACCAAGCCTGCCCTGAAAGAAGTGCTGAAAGGTCTCCTATAAGTGGTCGGACCACCATAAATATGCCATCTATCAGAATACTCTAAAAATCTACAAGAATTGCATTAAAATATCTTCAATCTTTATATCAATAAATGTCAATGGCCTGAATTCACCTATTAACAGACACAGAGTAAGAAGATGGCTCAGAAAATTCAACCCAACATTAGGCTGTCAACAGGAAACCCACCTAACTCAACAAGACAAACACAGAATCAAAGTGAAAGAATGGAAAACTATCATACAAGCCAATGGCCCACAAAAAAGGACAGAAAATGCTATTCTCATATCTGACATGATAGACTTTAAATAAATAAAATTTATAAAGGTAGGGATGGACACTACTTAATATTCAATGAATTAGTAAATCAAGAGGACTTAATTATTAACATCTATGCACCCAATAAGAAGCCATCTAAATACATCAAACATCTACTGAAAGAGCTACAGCAATATATTAACAGCAACACAGTCATAGTAGGGGACTTCAGCAGCTCACTCTCTCAACCTGACAGATCATGCAGGCAGAAAATCAATAAAGACATGGGGGAGCTAAATGAGGAGATAGATAAACTAGAACTATTGGACATTTTCAGATTCATTCATCCCAAGAAACTGGAATACACATTTTATTCAAGTCCACATGGGTCATTCTGAAGGATAGACCATATGTTAGGCCACAAAGACAGCATCAGCAAATTCAAGAGCATTGAAATCATCCCAAACATCTTCTCAGTCCACAGTGGAATTATATTAACACTTCACAATCAACAAAAGATTAGTAATAGTCCTAAAATGTGGAAGCTCAACAGTACACTACTTAACAACTACTGGATCAAAGAGGAAATAAAGGAAGAAATCAAAATGTTTTGAGACTTCAATGAAAATGAAGACACAAGTTATCAAAATATTTGGGACACAGCTAAGGCAGTACTGAGAGGGAAGTTCATAGCCATACAAGCAGCACACATTAGGAAACAAGAAAAAGCACAAATAAACATCCTGATTTTACATCTTAAAGACCTAGAAGAACAAAGGAACCCTAAAGCCACCAGAAGGACAGAAATCACTAAAGTTAGGGCAGAAATAAATAACATTGAAAATAATAAAACCATACAAAAGATCAATGCAAGTAAATGTTGGTTCTTCGAAAGAGTGAACAAAATCGACAAACCTTTACCAGACTCACAAAACAAAAAAAGGGAGAAGATCCAAATAAATCAGATCATCAGTAAAGAGGAGATATCACAACAGACACTGTAGAAATTAAACATACCATGCAAGACTTCTATTAACAACTATGTGCTACCAAGCTAGAGAACATGGAAGCAATCGACAATTTCCTAGATACCTACAAACTTCCAAAATTAAATAAAGAGGAACTAGATAATATAAACAGGCCCATCACAACTTATGAAATTGAAACAGTTATCAAAAACCTTCCCAAGAATAAAAGTCTTGGTCCAGATGGTTTTACAAATGAATTCTACAGAACCTTCAAAGGAGAACTAATACCTCTACTTTTAAAAGTCTTCCAGAAGACTGAAGACACTGTAATACTCCCTGCCAGCTTCTATGAAGCCAACATTACTTTGATACCAAAAGCAGTCAGGGACACAACCAAAAAATAAAACTGCAGACCAATATCTCTGATGAACATAGATGCTAAAATATTGAACAAAATTCTAGCCAACTGGATATAGCAGTATATTAAAAAAGATTGTTCCTTATGACCAAGTGGGGTTTATCCAGGAGATGCAAGGTTGGTTTAATATATGTAAACCAATCAATGTGATCTACCACATCAATAAAAGCAAGACCAAAAACCACATGGTCATATCAATAGAATCATTCAATAGCAGGGAAAGCCTTTGACAAAATCCAGCATCCCTTTATGATTAAAACACTAAAAAAAATGAAAATAGGTGGAAAATTCCTGAAGATAGTGGAGTTTACATATAGTAAACCTACAGCCAACATCATACTCAATGGTTAAAAACTGGAAGCATTTCCCCTCAGATCAGGTACTAGACAGGGTTGCCCAATAACACTATTATTATTGAACACAGTGTTGGAAGTTCTTGCCATAGCAATCAGGCAGGAGCAAGTAATTCAAGGGATACAGATTGGAAAATAAGAAGTTAATTTCTCCCTATTTGCAGATGACATGATAGTATACAAAGAAAAACCTAAAGAATCCAGCAAGAAGCCTTTGGAAATCATCAGGCATCAGGTGTCAGGCTACAAAATTAACATTCAAAAGTCAGTGGCATTCTTCTATGCAAACACTAACTTAGATGAAGATGAAATCCATAAATCAATTCCTTTTACTATAGCAACAAAAACAAGAAAATATTTAGGAGTAAACCTAACCAAAGAAGTAAAAGACTTGTATACTGAAAATTATGAGTCACTACTCAAGGAAATTGGGAAAGACAGAAAGAAGTAGAAAGATATTCCATGTTCATGGGTTGGAAACAGTAACATCATCAAAATGAATATACTACCCAGAGCCATCTACAAATTTAATGGTATCCCCATCAAGATCCCAATCACATTTTTTAGAATAGAACAAATGCTACATGTGTTTATCTGGAACCAGAAAAGACCTAGAATTGCCAAAACAATCTTGAGAAGAAAGAACAGAACTGGAAGCATCACACTCCCAGATCTCAAATTGTATTTTAGGGCCATTGTCATCAAAACTGCTTGGTTCTGGAACATGAATAGACACACTGACCAGCGGAATAGAATGGAAAGCCCAGAAGTAAGCCCTCACACTTATGGACATCTAATCTTTTACAAAGGTGCCCAGGTTATTAAATGGGAAAAGCAGAGTCTCTTCAACATATGGTATTGGAAAAATATGGGTTGAAACATGCAGAAGAATGAAACTGAAGCACTATATTTCACCAAATACAAAAGTAAATTCCAAGTGGATCAAGGACTTGCATGTTAGACCAGAACCTATCAGATACTTAGAGGAAAATATTGGCAGAACTCTTTTCTGCATAAATTTTAAAGACTTCTTCAATGAAATGAATCCAATTACAAAGAAGACTAAGGCAAGGATAAACCTATGTGACTACGTCAAATTAAAAAGCTTCTGCACAGCAAAAGAAACCACTTCCAAAACAAGAGACACCTCACAGAATGGGAGAAGATCTTTACATGCCATATATCAGACAAGAGGCTAATAACCAAAATATATAAAAGCTTGCCAAACTCAACCACAAGAAAACAAATAACCCCATCCAAAAATGGGGAGAGGACATAGACAGAATATTCACCACAGAAGAGATCCAAAAGCCTGGGAAACACATGAAAAAAATGTTCCAAGTCTTTGATTGTCAGAGAAATGCAAATGAAGACAATGAGATACCACTTCACTCCTGTGAGAATGTCATACATCAGAAAAGGTAGCAGCAGCAAATGCCGGAGAGGTTGTAGGGTCAAAGAAACCCCCCGCACTGCTGGTGGGAATGTAAATTGGTCCAACCTCTGTGGAGAACATCTAGAGAATTCTCAGAAGGCTAGAAATGGGCCTACCCTATAATTCTGCAATTCCTTTCCTGGGGATATATCCTAAGGAAGCCAGCACACCCATTCAAAAATATCTGTAAACACATATGTTCTTAGCAGCACAATTTGTAATAGCCAAAACCTGGAAGCAAACCACGTGTCCAACAAGAGATGAGTGGTTGAGCAAGTTTTCGTGTATATACACAATGGAATACTACTCAGCTATAAAAATGGTGACTTCACCATTTTCAGCCAATCTTGGATAGACCTTGAAAAATTCATGTGAAGTGAAATAAGTCAGAAACAGAAGGATGAATATGGGATGATCTCACTCTCAGGCAAAAGTTGAAAAGCAAGATCAGAAGAGAAAACACAAGTAGAACCTGAACTGGAATTGGCATGTTGCACCAAAGTAAAATTTTCTAGGGTGGGTGGGTAGGGTGGAGAATACAGGTTCAAAATGGATGATTGAAGACCTAGTGGAGGTTGTATTGTTATATGGAAAACTGGGAAATGTTCTGCATGTACAAACTACTGTATTTACTGTCGAACATAAAACATTAATTTCCCAATAAAGAATTAAAGAAAAATGAAGGAGAGCTTAGGGGTGCTCTCCCTTATTTAACAGAACAAATAAATTAAAAAAAAACTATCTGAACTTCCTTTCACACACATGCCCATATGAACATGAACCTTGACTCTGCATACATGCAGAAATGTACCTGTAGTACATGTTTCTAACCCAGCCATGGCACACTTATTCATTCTGGGCAAGCTAAGGCTTGTCTTCTTCTTGTTTTGGCCCGTAGACCTGCTGGTAAGCTGTAGAACTGACTTAGCCTGCTGGATTGAACATTAGTGACTTCAGTCAGAAGAGCCAGGATAAGGTCACAACTGATAGAAACATAAAAAAGCCATGTCAATTCTTTCCTGGCAAGACAGCCATGAACTGAGGAACAATTCTGCTGTTGTAGATGAAGAGAAAGGTTTAATTTTCAACTTCAAGATTTTGCCTTGGCTTGCTTCCTTAGTAGCTCAAATAAGCCATCTGCTGAACCCCCTGTGCCCACTTCATTGCTGGAGCAATTATTTGACTTCCCTCCACCTGGCTCATTGGAACAAAAAGGAATTTTTTAAAAAGTAAATATTCTCTAGGACTTTTCTCAACTCATGAAATATTCTGTTATCAGGAAATATCCTTTTATTCCTTAGTAATTTTTGGGAAAAAATTTCAATACCTTTAGTAAGTGGCTTCTTTTTCTACTGAGCAAAGCAGAAAAGTACTGGTCTTTCCAGTAAAATAAAAATCAATGAAACTCTTCCAGTTACCTTGAGCCCAAATTTATAATGTAATTGAAGGATATATCTGTATCTGTATATATCTGCATATCTGTACAGATATATCTCTATCTGTATCTTTATCTATACCTATCATAACAGGGAAGGGTTCCAAAGAAATAGTTTGCAGCAAAGGTGAGCGCGAGGAATAACATCATTGCAAGACTGGCCAGCTCCTCATGGGGTGCAAGCGCTTCCACACTACGATCATCATCTCTGGCATTATGCTATTCCACTGCAGAATACTGTGCCCCAGTATGGTTCCATAGCCCCCATGTCCACTTGGTCGATTCCAAATTATATTCCTCCATGAGGATAATTTCTGGAACCATCCGTTCCACCCTGGTTCCATGGCTGCCAGTTCTTAGCAACATCGCCCTGCCAGATATTCGTCGGGATGCGGCATCATCTAAGTTCATTTCCCACGTCTACGCTCGACCGGACCTGCCAATATACGCGGATATCTTCGCCCACCCTGTCCAACGCTTGACGTCTCGTCATCCAATCTGGTCTCCTACGCCTACACTGAACTTCTCTGTTCCAGACTCTTGGAAACAGAGTTGGCAGTCAGCTGAGGTAAAGAACAAACACCTCATCACAGACCCCTGCAAGCGTCAACCCGGCTTTGACCTAGCACGTTATGACTGGGCCCTCCTCAATCGCTATCGAACAGGCCATGGCCGGTGCGCCGCTATGTTCCATCGCTGGGGAGCCAGAGACGACCCGAATTGCTCCTGCGGCTACAGACAGACTATGACCCACATAGTCAATGACTGCCACCTCTCCAGATTCAAAGGAGGTCTCGAAACTTTACATCAGGCTCAACCTGATGCTGTTGACTGGCTATGGAAGAAGGGCAAACGCTAGAAGAAGAAGAAGAACTGGAAAACTTAAAGAACTATCTCCCCACTCATCTGGATTGTAAATAACATCTCTTGGCTTCCTGAAATGCTAAATAACCATGTCAGCATTTAGACAATGGGTACTTCCACTACATTTGAACTGTGTTCCAAGGTTTCAGTTTTAAGATTCTAAATAAAATACAGAAGTTCAAACAATATTAACTATGGTAGGAGATGGAAAAAAGCAGCCTACTCTTCTGTACAGAAACCTTCACTGGCTCCTCTTCTTTAGCATGAAATCAGGATATTTCATCAAGCACACAATTTCATCAAGCACACAAGCTCCCCAGTTCTCACTCAAGGAAACTTTCCACATTCATTCTTTCTACTCCCCTCTAAGTGGTTTTGCATCAGTACAATACACCCACAGCCACAGGTATAATAGTGCCCTCCTTGCTCTTAAACCACACCAGTAGATGTAGTGGCTTATTTTCTTGCTAGGGAGATCTTAGCGCATTGATACAGACTGGGTGAACGACACTGTGAAACCAAGAATCGCTTCTGTGTGACATGTGCTGGCACAGAGAACATTCTAAGATGTTCTGCATTAAGGAAAAAAATCTTGCCCTGGAGCAAAATGGTGAAGCCACTCATGAAACCCTACAAATAAAACTTTCAGTTGGCCCTGAGAAAACTCTGAATCCCGTTTTCTAGAATTCCAGAGCTGCTTCTTCCAAAACCACCTTGCCCTACCTCTCCAGACTCTAGACTCAGAAATAACATATCTAATGAGTTTTTAAACAATTAAAATATTTGGTTCTGGTGTCTGATTCCCACCTCCCAGGATATAATCACAAATGTGTGTATCTGTTTTTACACGTATGTCTGAATGTGTGTGTGTGTGTGTGTGTGTGTGTGTGTGTGCATGTGTGTGTGTACTTGGTGGGTACATTTCCATGCACTTGCCAGGTTTTCATGATCTATGCCATATTGCCTGCTGCTACTAATCCTGGGACCTACCCTAATTCTTGGAGTTCTTGCCCCATTTTTCATTGTAGGATAACAAGTATCTTGACTGTAATCTATTAATTGAATAATTGAATAAACTTGTTTCCCTCCAGTGCGAGCATATTGTTTGCACACAGTGTCATCCTGGGCCCTCCAGCTATGGAAGGTCTGCCAGATATGTTTATTAAACCCCCTGTGCTTGGAAAGAACACAGAAAACTGTCATCTAGAGCAATACAAAAGTGCCTATCTCAGCTGGAGATCTCACTGTTATGAATAAAGGAAGAGTTTGTGGTACAGTTTTGAGATGTAAAGAGAAAAAGCTTCCCCATGGTGCAAATGTGTTGTAACCCTCAGGCAAGAAAAAAAATATTGAATTGTTGCTGGCAGTACAATGTAATTATTGAGTTAGCGGCTATATTTCTAAGCTTCTTAAGGTAAAAAAAAAGATCACATTAATTTGTTCTTCTCCAAAAGACATTCCAGGTTGTTAAATAGAATCTTTGAAACATCTTTCACTAATGAACCTAGCCAAAGAACAGTCATTTCTGCTTAAGTCACATACTGGACAACTTGGCAAGTGAACAGGGAGGAGATGTGCTACTGTGGCGGCTGCCTTTGTTAGTTTGAGGCCACACTGCCTTGGGAAGTGTTTTCCCAACTCCTGAGGGGCCGCCATTTGACCTAGGCAGTAACTGAGTGGGAGGCATGATGGAAACCATGGCACTGGTTTCAGAAAATCAAGTGAGTCAGAACTTGACCTCTTCCTCTCTTCCTTTAGCAGGACAGAACCCCTTGATGCACTCCTGGGGCAGATGGGCATGAGGCTCGGAGCTTTCCCAGATGCCATCTTCTAGACAAAAAAAGCACTCACACCCTGAAAAATGATGACTTTTGTTCATTCATGCTGATTCTTCAGGGCTGAAGTCATTTCTGAGCTATGGTAGACCTCACCCCTGAACAGCACAACCTGTGCCAAGCAGGGAAAAGAGCCAGCAATGATCTGTGATCCAAATCCAACTTTGGGTCACTTTGTGGCAGTCAGGAATCCTGCAGGAACCTGTACTCCTGGCAGTAGAACCCTTCTTGAAATGTCACAGGAACCAGCATAGGAGCCTGGTAGATTTTCTTGGTGAACTTCATCTCTTGGATACCAGGAGGATAATTTTCTTGGCAACCAGGTCAAACTCCTTTGTTGATTTCTCCTCCATACTCTACTGGGTAGGTTCAGGACAGTGTGTTCAACAAAAGGGATTAGTGGGTAAGAAGGAAAGGGTGAGGATCTCTTGACACAGTACTTTCTGTCAACATACTAGTTAATTCAACAAGTCTGCATGATGTTGTGGAAGATAAAACTGTGAAGGCATACTGACATGATGATTATGTCTAGGGTTATTGCTGGGGCTTGGTTCCTGCACAGCTTCACCATTCCTGGTGGACAGTTCCTCTTTTTCCTTTCTTTCTTTTTCATAAAATATCAAAGAGGGAGAAAGATATAGATATAGATAGAGACAGAGATAGATAGATGATAGATAGATAGATAGATAGATAGATAGATAGATAGATAGACAGATAGGAATCTGCAGTAATGCTTCACTGCTCACGAAGCCCTTCTCCTACCAGTAGGGAGCAGGGACTTGAACCCGGGACCTCATGCATGCTACCATATATGTTCTACCAGGCAAGCCACCACTAGGTCCCCTGGCTCATATTCTTTAGACTTAAAGACAACCATGCTAAATCTC
The DNA here is from genome assembly GCF_950295315.1 of Erinaceus europaeus. Taxonomy (NCBI): domain Eukaryota; kingdom Metazoa; phylum Chordata; class Mammalia; order Eulipotyphla; family Erinaceidae; genus Erinaceus; species Erinaceus europaeus. The sequence goes on from NC_080175.1 coordinate 77,327,791, forward strand.
AATTTCAACATTCATAAATGGAGTTCAAGTAAGTCTGACTTGTAAAGACTATATATAATGTCAGTAAAGATGTTAGCATCATATCTAGTCAAAAGAAGTAGTGATTTTACTCGATTTTATAAAATTGATTTTTTAAAAAATTTTTTATTTAAGAAAGGATTAATGAACAAAAATATAAGGTAGGAGGGGTACAACTCCACACAATTCCCACCACCCAATCCCCATAACCCATCCCCTCTCATGATAGCTTTCCCATTCTCTAGCCCTCTGGGAGCATGGACCCACGGTCATTGAGGGTTGCAGAAGGTAGAAGGTCTGGCTTCTGTAATTGCTTCCCCGCTGAACATGGGTGTTGACTGGTTGGTCCATACTCCCAGTCTGCCTCTCTCTTTCCCTAGTAAGGTGTGTCTCTGGGAAAGCTGAGCTCCAGGACACATTGGTGGGGTCTTCAATCCAGGGAAGCCTGGCCAGCATCCTGGTGGCATTTGGAACCTGGTGATTGAAAAGAGAGTTAACATATGAAGCCAAACAATTTGTTGAGCAATCATGGATCCCAAGCTTGGAATAGTGGAGAGGAAGTGTTAGGGAGGTACTCACTGCAAACTCTAGTGTACTTCTGCTTTCAGGTATATATTTTGCAGTAGTTTATGGATACGTGTGCACATAAGCTCTCTCTCACAGAAACTGGTGTATATCTAGGTTATGGGACTTTGTTAGAAAGTGAACTACCTGAGATGAAATTAGAGTGTACTATAAAAGGAAAGGTCTCACCTGAGTAATGAAGCTGAAGGGTTGTCATTCCACACGTGAATGAACGTGGACACAGTCTGAGGTGAAGCATGTTGAGGTAGCAATCGTTGCGTTGGTTAGGTTGTGATCGGCGGATGCAATAATATTTGGTTTGGATTGGGAGATGCATACGGGAAAGTGGGCCCTATCCAAGGGTTCCAGGACTGGGGGAAGCAGGGGCTCTATAGTGGAGATGTGAGGTTCCTGCTGTCTTAGGGTTCAAAAAGACAATTGATAGTTAATATTATCATCACATTATTTGTTAATTGGGTTAACTTTGAAAAGTCCCTTAGTTATGGATTGCTGTACAGTATCCAGTATCTTGTATATAGCTGTGCTATTGGATGCTTCTAATCTACTTGGTCTAGGCTTTTGAGAGAGTCCACATATCAAATACATAGCCTATATATTAAAAAGATTAAGTTTGCCTTTTGAGAAACTTTGAGACATACAATTGATTTCCCCCTCTCATATTAATTAACTACTGATTTATATGTCTACATTTTGCTAGGAGTGTACATAAACACCATTCCCACCACCAAAGGACTGTGACCCATCCCTCCCGCCCACTCCCACCCCCCACTGGCCCAGGAAGCTTCATGTCTACCCCTCACCACAGAGTTTTTACTTTGGTGCCCTACTTACAATTTGGTCAGGTCCTGCTTTTAGTTTCCCTTTCAGATCTTCTTCCTCAACTTCTGTTGATGAGTGGGATCATCCCATACTCATCTTTATCTTTCTGACTTAGTTCACTTAACATAATTCCTTCTAGTTCTGTCCAAGATGGGTCAGAGAAGGTGGGTTCATTGTTCTTGATAGCTGCATAGTATTCCATTGTGTATGTATACCACAGCTTTCTCAGCCACTCATCTGTTGTTGGGCACCTGGGTTGCTTCCAGGTTTTAGCTATTATTAATTGTGCTGCTATGAACATAGGAGTACACACCTCTTTTTGGTTGGGTGTTATGGAGTCCTTGGGGTATAAGCCCAGGAGAGGAATTACTGGATCATATGGAAGGTCCATGTCTAGCCTTCTGAGAGTTTTCCAGACTGCTCTCCACAGAGGCTGTACCAATTTACATTCCCACCGGCAATGTAAAAGGGTTCCTCTGTCCCCACATCCTCTCCAGCATTTGTTGCTGCTGTTCTTTTTGATGTATGCCATTCTTACAGGAGTGAGGTGGTATCTTAGTGTTGTCTTAATTTGCATTTCTCTGACCATCAGTGACCAAGAGCAGTTTTTCATATGTTTGTTAGCCTTTTGGATCTCCTCTGAGGTGAATGTTTTGTTCATATCCTCTGCCCATTTTTGGATGGGGTCATTTGCTTTTTTGGTGTTAAGTTTGCTGAGCTCTCTATATATTTTGGTGATTAGTTTCTTGTCTGATGTCTGGCATGTGAAGATCTTCTCCCATTCTGTGAGGGGTCTCTCTGTTTGTTTAATAGTTTCTTTGGATGTGCAGAAGCTTTTCAATTTGATGTAGTCCCATTGGTTTGTTTCTGCTTTAGTCTTCCTTGCAATTGGGTTTGATTCATCAAAGATGTCCTTGAGGTGTATGTGGGAAAGTGTTTTACCAATGTTTTCCTCTAAGTATTTGATTGTTTCTGGTCTGACATCTAGGTCATTGATCCATTTGGAGTTGATTTTTGTTTCTGGTGAGATAAAGTGGTTCAATTTCATTCTTCTGCATCTTTCAACCCAGTTTTCCCAGCACCATTTATTGAAGAGAGCCTCCTTTTTCCATTTAATCCTTTGGGCCCCCTTATCAAAGATTAGATGCCCATAGGTTGGGATTTACTTCTGGGCTTTCAATTCTGTTCCACTGGTCTGTGTGCCTATTTTTGTTCCAGTACCATGCTGTTTTGATTATTATGGCTTTATAATATAGTTTAAGGTCTGGGAGTGTGAGGCCTCCATTTCTGTTTTTTTTGCTCAAGATGGTTTTGGAAATTCTAGGTGTTTTCAGGTTCCAGATAAATGATTGTAGTGATTGTTCTATTCTCTTAAAGAAGCTTGGTGGAACTTTGATGGGTATTGCATTAAATTTGTATATGGCTCTGGGGAGAATATTCATTTTGATGATATTAATTTTTCCAATCCATGAGCATGGGATCTTTCCATTTCTTGGTATCAGTTTCTATTTCCTTGAGTAGCGACTCATAGTTTTCAGCATACAAGTCTTTCACTTCTTTGGTCAACTTTATTCCTAGGTATTTGATTGATTTTGCTGAAACAGTAAATGGGAGTGATTTCTGGATGTCTTCTTCTTCAGATTTAGTGTTTGCATAAAGAAATGCCACTGATTTTTGTACATTGATTTTGTACCCTGATACCCTGCTATATTGCCTCATAACTTCCAGTAATTTTCTACTGGATTCTTTAGGTCTTTCTATGTATACTATCATATCATCTGCAAATAGTGAGAGCTTGACTTCTTCCCTTCCAATCTGTATCCCTTTGATTTCTTTCTATTGCCTGATTGCTATGGCAAGAACTTCCAATACTATGTTGAAGAGTAACGGTGACAGTGGACAGCCCTGTCTAGTCCCCAATCTGAGGGGGAATGCTTTCAGCTTCTGTCCATTGAGTATGATGTTGGCTGTAGGTTTGCTATATATAGATTCCACTATCTTGAGGAATTTACCATCTATTCCCATTTTTTGTAGAGTTTTGAGCATGAATGGGTGTTGGATTTTGTCAAAGACTTTCTCTGCATCTATTGAGGTAATCATGTGGTTTTTGGCTTTGCTTTTATTGATGTGGTGAATGACATTGATTGACTTACGGATGTTGAACCAGCCTTGCATTCCTGGGATGAATCCCACTTGGTCATGATGAACAATCTTTTTGATGTGTTGCTGTATCCGGTTGGCCAAGATCTTGTTTAATATTTTGGCATCTATGTTCATCAGAGATATGGGTCTGTAGTTTTCCTTTTTTGTTCTGTCCCTATCAGCTTTTGGTATCAGGGTGATGTTGGCTTCATAAAAGGTGGAAGGGAGTATTCCTGTTTCTTCAATCTTATGGAATAGCTTAAGAAGTATGGGTATTAACTGTTTCCTGAAAGTTTTGTAGAATTTGTTTGTGAAGCCATCTGGTCCAGGACTTTTGTTGTTGGGGAGATTCTTAATAACGGTTTCAATTTCTTTGTCTATGATTGGTGCATTTAGATTTTGTAGTTCTTCTTGGTTCAGTTTTGGAAGTGCATAGGTTTCTAGGAATTGTTCCATTTCTTCCAGATTCTCTAGCTTGGTGGCATATAGTTCTTTATAGAAGTTTTGCAGGATTCTCTGGATTTCTGTGGTGTCAGTTTTGATATCTCCTGCATTGTTTACAATTCTATTAATTTGAGTCTTCTCTCTTTTTTGTTTGGTGAGTCTGGCTAGGGGTTTGTCAATTTTATTTAATCTTTCAAAGAAACAACATTTGGCTTCATTGATCTTTTGTATGGTTCTTTTATTTTCGATGTTGTTTATTTCTGCTCGAACTTAAGTGATTTCTGTCCTTCTGGTTGCTTTAGGGTCCCTTTGTTCCTCTTCCTCTAAGTCCTTGAGGTGTGCAGTAAGGTTGTTCATTTGAGCTTCTTCTTGGTGTTTAATATGTGATTGTATGGCTATAAGTTTCCCTCTCAGTACTGCTTTAGCTATGTCCCAAATATTTTGATAGGTTGTGTCTTCATTTTCATTAGTTTCCAGGAACATTTGAATTTCCTGTTTGAGTGAGTGTCTGACCCAGTGGTTCTTAAGGAGCATGTTGTTTAGTTTCCAAATTCTATGTCTTTTAATAATTTTCCGTTTGTTGTTAAAATTGATTTTTTTCCCAAGTGGCCTGAGATGTTCAAAAAGAATGAAGGAAATTTATCTAGCCAGAACATTCATACGTATGGTTTTTTGGGGTGAGTCCAAGAGGTTTTTGTCCTAGTGTGAAGCAATTAGAATATTATTTTTAAGGTTCCTCCTAAAGCCTGTCATACTTGAGTCAACAGGATGAATATTCAGCAGACCTTGAGCCTCAAATCCAGGTATAAAGCCCATGCTTCATAGCAGATTCTTTTGGGGCTTTTGGTATAAAGTCACCCACTTGTTCACATTTATTTATATTTTTAAGTGATAAAGGAAAGAGTTTATTGTCTGCTGATAGAAATGTAAATTGGTCCAACTCTTGTGGAAAATGGTTTGGAGATTTCTCAGATGACTAGAAATGGACCTACCCTGTGGCCCAGAAGTTTTTTCTCCTGAGGATTTATTTTATTAGTGACTTAATATTGATTTACAAAATTATAAGATAACAGAGATATAATTCTGTACTATTCCCACCACCAAAGTTCTGTATCTCCTTTCCCTCCATTGGAAGCCACAGTAGTTCTACCAAGATTGCAGATATGAGTTAAGTATTATGTCTAAACTGTCTGCCTATATTTGCCACCCCCCCTTTTTCTTCCCTATGGTCCTGCCTTCTCTTCTTTTCCAAGTCACACATACACCTCTGAGTGTCTTTCCTTTCAGAGCCCTCTAGTCATCTTCCCCCTGTCATTTCTCCTCTGATGGTAGTATGTATCAAAATTCTTTTTGGGGTGCAGAAGGTAGGAGCTCTGACTTCTGTAATTGCTTCTCTGCTGGACGTGGGCTTTGGCAAGTTGATCCCTACTCCATCCTGTTTCTATCTTTACCTAGTGGGGTAGTGCTCTAAAGAGGTGAGATTCCAGGACGCATTGGTGAGGTCATCAGTCCAAGGAAGTCAGGGATGATATCATGATAGCAAATGCAACTTGGTGGCTGAAAGGCAGTAAGATACAAAAGCAGGACAAACTGATTAATGAACAGGAACCATAAAGTAGGAATAGAATAGATGAGAATAGAGATCTTGAGGTGAAATGAAGCATGGAAATCTATTTTAGGTATATTCCTAGAAGCCTATGACTATCATAGTTTTTGCTTGAGTTTGATAGCTAACATGGAGTTGGACAAAAATATTGTCTGAGAAGATGATCTCAGAGTTGAGAATAGGACTAGAAAGTTGGATCATAGTAGAGAGGAGTTCCCAATCTAGAAAAAAAAAATCTATGAATATAATTAGCTATTTACTTCATCAGTGTGACCCCGTGCCCATATATATTCGTATTTAACACAGGATCACATGCAGCCTCTGAGTCCCTGTCAATTTGAGCTCTCAGTTCATGGTCACAGCTTAGGAACATTCTAGAAATGCACTCATTTCAAGACTAGTGTTCCTCAAGTGGCAGGGTAGGATGACCCATTACTATTTTGTAACTCCTGGGGATATAGGAAGGGAACAAAACACTTATCAGAAGAGATCTATGTTCACTTGTGTTCATAGTAACACATTTTGTAATTGCCAATAACTTGGAAGGACTCCAGATGTCAGACAACAGAATTGTGGCTAAGAAAGTTGTGATATATCTATATCAGTTGTTAAAAATGATGAAGTCATCTCCTTTGCCTAATCTTGGTTGGAAATTTAAGGCATCATGTTAAGTGAGATAAGCCAAAAAGAGGACAAATACCAAATGGTATCTTATAGGAGGAATTTAAGAAATAAGGACAAAGAGGAAAAACACAAAGTGAAACTTAGACTGGGTAGGGTGTATTGCAGCAAAACAAAATGTTGCTTCTTTCTTTCTTCTTCTTCTTCTTCTTCTTCTTCTTCTTCTTCTTCTTCTTCTTCTTCTTCTTCTTCTTCTTCTTCTTCTTCTTCTTATTTTTATGAACGTTCCAAGCTGCCCCAATCTGGAGACCCATCTTCCTCAGGTGTAGCATAGAGTATGTTGTCCAGCCTCCCTTCAGAGGATGGAACATTCTCTACCATTGTTGATCCACACTGAGGGCAAGGTCCTATGGGGGCCCACAAAGGGGTCTATTGTGTTGTTTCTGATAGAGATGACAAGTAACAATAGAGAGAGGGATGTATTCAAAGTCTAGGCACATCATGTCTGTTTGGGAAACCTGACTAGGGCCCTAGCTGATGGGGTGACCTGATAGTGACTAAAGAACCATCATTAAAGTAGGCCAGTCTCTTGCCCTTATTCAGCTTTTGTAGTCCTTACTTTGATAATGTTAGCTTTGGAATGAGTGAGGGAAGTAAAATAGGAAGTAGGTGAGGAGGGTATCTGAGTCTAAGTAGACACCATTTCATTAGGAACTTTATGGTGTCTTTTTAGGTCTTTCTACTTGCTTGCTGCATATACTAACTCACTGCAGACTATTGTGTACTTTTGCTTTCAGGTAAATATTTTGCCCTAATTTGTGGATACATGTGAACATATGCCCTATATCATGGGCCCTGGTCTATACCTAGGTTTTGGGACTTTGTTAGGAAGTGAACCACCTGAAATTGAATTAGAGAATCCTATGAAAGGAAAGGTCTGACCTGAGTAATGAAGCTGAAGGGTTGACATTCCATACCTGATGTCTCTGGACACAGTCTGAAGTAAAACATGCTGAGGCGGTACTCATTGTGTTGATTAGGTTGGGATTAGCAGATGCAATATCATTTGGTATGAATTGAGAGAAGCATGAAGGAAAGTGAGCCCCACCCTAGAGATTCCAAGACTGGAGGAAATATAGGCTCTATAGTGGAAATGTGAGGTTCCTGCTGCCTTAGGGTTCAAGAAGACAATAGATAGTTATTGCTACAATCACATTATTTGGCAATTGGGTTAACTTGGAAAATATTTTTGTTAGGATTTGCTGTATCATACACAACATCACCATAATTTGTGTTCTTTGACATTATTTGTATATAGTTGTGCCACCGGTTGCTTCTGTTTTCCCTCGTCTAAGCTTTTAAGAGAGTCAACATTTCAAAGACTCAGCCTATGGTCTGTGCATTAAAAAGTTTGAGACATTCAATCAATTTTTCCCCTCTCATTAATTAAATAGTGATTTATATGACTACAAGTTAATAGGAGTGTACAAAAACACCATGCCCACCACCAAAAGACTTTGTCCCATCCCCTCCATAGTGAAGCTGAACATCTACCCTCACCCTCAAACCAGAGACTTTTACATTGGTGTCCTACTCCAAACTTAGACAAATCTTGTTTTGAGAATGTTCTGGAGAGGGAAGGGAAGAGCGGGAATAGGAAGAAACTTGGGGTCCTGGTGCATGATGATGGTAAAGGACCTAAGCTGGGGCTGAAAGTGTTCTGCAGAGAAATTTCACAGGGAAATGAAAGATTATAGCCACATTCAATAACTGCACTGTAAGCCATTATCCCCAAATAAAAATGATAGTCTAGTGTCAAGATTTTTTTAAAAAGTATTTTCAAAGTGCAGTCATTAAAACCAATATGAAAGTAGATGACTGATGGTTTTATTGGGAAAATGATCCATATATTCAGTTCATTTCTCTGTGCAGGAAGAAAGAGATCTCCAGAGTTCTATGGAGATAATGAGGGGAAGAGAGGAAGTAGGAAGAACAAAGGAATAAATCTTCTATTTGTGCAATCAACTTTGTCAGGACTCCAAAGAACTGAGTTTCTGTGACTGGCTGATTTTCTTAAGAGAGAAACTCTCTAGTACCAAAAGATACATTCTTAGACGGAAGCATCCTGAATATCATTTATTGGCATTCATGCTGCAGATCATTTCAAGACATTGCCCATTTCTTGATCTCAGTGTTCCTGTAGGGAGGAAGAGGAACATCCATTTTCAATGATGGACAATCTATGTTTCAAAGAATACTCTGACCACTTTCACAGTTCCTGATGCTATATTGGAAACGACGACTTTTCCTCAGTACCATCGTGATTCTATTAGAGCACAAAGGCAAACATTTTCCCTCCTTGCATCTCGGTTGGAGCTTCCCACCATACTTTTCAGCATGGAGTGTAACAACAGTCCATCCCCAAAGGGAACAAAAGCTGGGACAACTGTTATATACCTTGGTGTTATTTGCATGGCCAAATAAAGCTATCTTACTACAGATGTAACCTTCGATAATTTATTGATGTAAAAGTGGCCTCAGGTACTAGGTTTTTTGGCAGCTGTTATGCTGTCAGAGTACACTGCTGAACATGGCATCCATGAATCTTTTATGTGGAGAAGAAATGGAAAAATACACCTTTGAAATATATCAGTTCCCAGCCCTCATCTTCATTACTGAAATATGAATCGAATCCCATCTCTAAATTTGATCAGCCCAAACTGTGCAAACTGAGCTCTCCTTAAATTGGGTTTCAGCAGTGAATTGATTTGAGCCCTAAGTTATTGTTGAGTCCATCAGCTGTTTATGCCAGTCCATCTTGTGGTGGTGAGTTACTGACCTCAGTGATATGTTGGAGCTGCAGACTTAACTGTCGACAGAACTGACTTGGCCCTTTATCCTCCAGCGGCAGATAAATAGAATCCCATACAGCAGGTTCATTGTGTAGGGATTTGTTGGAGTTTTATTTATGCAGATTTTGAAGCAGTTGGAGATCATCATCATCCAATACACCCTCTGTCAAATATTTCTTTCCATTGTTGGGTTATTAAAATATGGGTTGGGAGGTTGGGGGATTTTGTCCTTTTCTGGAAACAAATAGTTTTAAAAAACATAATCAAAAAGGCATTTTTATTTAAGCTTTTTTTCTTTTTTTTTTTTTTTTTTTTGTATCCAGGGTACATCTGAGTAGTGATTTTTTTTTTTTTTTTGTCTCTAGTTCATCTTCATTACTGAAAATCAATCTTCCATTTCTCCAGAGCTTACCTTTTCCTAATTTGAAGACCAGTTGTTACATGATTTGGACCTACTGCGAAAGGTAGAATGATATCAGTTCAAAAGTATTGGATGCCTGTGGAGCACTGTAAGAAGTTGCAGGATTTTCTGAGCTTCCCATAGAACTACACAGAAGTATTGCTGAGTACTTTGCAATATGAATTCCTGTAATTTGTAGGAATTTGCCACGCTTTTCAGGTGATCGTACTAGGTAAGTGCTTCATTTTTATCTCAATTGGTTTGATTTTGTGCTTTCATTATATTATTGCATGTAGGTTTTGCATACTTGGGGTTTGTGATTCTTAGCTGATCTTTAATCCCATCTCCTCTGATGAGCACCTGATTCAGCCTAGCTATATATTTAATTGATGTTCTCTTCAACTCTGTATGTTAAATTGCAATTCCAGGATCCCTAAAGAGATACAGTTTAATCAATCTCCAAGTTACCCTACTTATTTTAAATAAGTGCTATTCAGGCTTAGTAAACACCATTAAGGGGAACATGGATGCTTTAAAATAAGGTGAGTGATTCATACTTCCTCAAATAAATCCCGTAAAGTCACTTAGTTAGTGAAATACTTCTATGACCCTTAGAAATTAAGTTTGTATAAAGTATGTTTTTATTTTCAGAATTCCATAATTAAACAAGATTTCTTCAAGAGAGGTTGAATTGTACATCTTTATTGATAGCTATTCACTCTTCCAGCAAAATTCTAGGGTTCTAAACTTAGATTGCTAAGCTAGTAACTCTTCCCATAACCTCAACTCATGCTATAGACTAAAATGTATTTATGGAAAAGGAACAGTTTATTTTATTTAATACTAGAGAACTATCATAAAGTGCCAGATAATTTCTGAACTTTATGGACTGACCTGATGTTTTAATTAAACTTTCAGAGCTACCTGACTTATATAGCCCCAAAGGAATGCAGATACTAGGAGAATAAATTTTGTTTGTAACTGATGGATTCACTCAGCCTCCACTCCATTTCCATGACAGTATAACTTTCTCTCTTACTGTTTTTGTGCCCAAGTTCCTGTAACTAGCTGGTAAAGAATCAAAAATAAAACTCAAGCTGTTTGGTTCTTAGTCCAGAGTTCTGCCCACCTACAACTTTAACTCTCTTAAATGCCATGGTTCTTTATTGACATATAACTATACATAAACACAAATATGCACTTCACTCACTTTAGAAGACTTAATATGTATTCTCTTTCCTATGCATTAGTGAGGTTGGCTTTATTGCACTAGAGTACTTGAGTAGTTGATTAGGAGTAAAAACTTTTCCTGAAAGCCATCCATTAATTTACAGTCTTTCTTTTTTTTTTTTCCCTGAATCATAGATTTTTTTTTTTTTTTTTAGAATTTTCAACTTTCTCTTCTTTTCAATCTTCTTTTTTTTTTTTTTTTTTGGTACAGATCAAGTAGTGGATGCAAATTTCTTGTCTGAGAAATATAGTTATTTAACTATAGGATTCCTAAATAGCCAGAATCCTTAGTTATTGTAGGATTTAGAAAGCAGTCAACACAAGAAAAAAGATCTCCAGCCTCCTTAAATTCCCACCATAGTAAAATTTGAGTTGAGATTTTGAAAAGCTCCCCTTTAAATATTAATATGATCATAGTGATGATTACCATTTGTTGAATGCCTATAGAAAGGCAGTCTAGGTGCTTTACATACATTACATCTTTAATCCCCACATCTGCCATTCAAAGTCTGTATTATTATCCTTATTCTAAAGATAAGGATAAGTAAGTTGCCCAAGACCACACAGCTAGTGAGTCTTAGGGCCAAGGCTTGAATTCAGATCTTGGTGCTTCCGAAGTCTTTTGATTTGAAAGATGGAGTGAATTTCATGAGTGCATGAAAAGTATGCTGATCAATGACACTGGGTCCACATGCCTTTAAAACTAATGTAGGTCCTGAGATTGTATCCCCAGAGAAGATACCACAAGACAGACACTTGCAATAGAATGTAAAACCTCGTGACACATTTCTTTTATCTAATGGCTTTAATGTCTCCATTTTGTATCCTATAGCCAACCAGGGTAGAATTCACTCTTAGTGAATTCTTTCAAATATATGCTTTGATATGGACCCAAAGTCTGAGAATTCCAGCACGTCCTGGTGACAAAGCAAAAACAGCCAATCATCACCTGTCAACTAGGTGGAGGTAGAAGAATGACCACAGTTGAGCCACTGTTGGCTGTATGTCAGTGCTCACCTCCCAGACTGCACTACTCAGAGGGAACTAGGACTCTAGGCTTCTGTGCAGTGATTCAGTGAAGGACACAGGGTTTCACATCAAACCAGTGTCAGAGTTCCCAACCATGACTGGAGTTCTCACGTCCCCTCATGCTGTATGCCACCAGGGATAAAGTCACATGTCTTCCAGCATTTCGCAACTTGTACCACACAAGATAAAGTGGTAACCTAGGATTGTCTCCTACTTGCACTTCCCTGGTCCTACCTCTGGATCTTTGCTTGTGCTGTTCCTCTTCTCCAGTGTACCAGCTGAACTCTTTTCAGGACTTGACTTAGATGTTGTCACCTTTGCTCTTCAAAATTAGATTTAGACAATTCCTGTATGTCCCCATAGTAACTCAATACCTGGCTTCTTGTAGCAGATATCACTACTCTAAATATCATATTTTAGTTCATCTCACTCCTAGAGGACTAAGATCACTGAAGGCAGGGACTGAGATAAAATGTATCTAGTTAAGATGGGTCTGGAGTCAGACACAACTATTCAATAGTTTTAAATTACAATTTCAGCATTTACTTACATGCCTTGCTTTGGGTAAGATTATCTTGGATAAAGAACCACCCAGAACTTCAGCTTCCTCCTCATTAAGACTATAATAATTATGAGAACTATCTTGATGAATTGTTTTGAGAATTGGCTAACATAATGAACAGAAATTATTTAAAACAATGTTTAGTACTTAATGCATGAAAAATAAAGTGTACAGATAGCCAATTAATTGTTGCTCCACATTTCTACCATAGTTTTGGTTAAGATATATATATTCAGAATTCAGATTGTAATAAAGACATTAAAAAACGGCACCTGACAATGTTTATTATAAGGTTCTGTGACTATATCTTGGGGCATTGTGTAATTCATTTCCTTTTTCTCTGCTACTATGAATAGTTGATAATTGCTTGTTTAGTGCTAAATCTCTCCACTCAACATTAATATCTCCCTCTTATTTTGAGCTAAATTGGCAGAAAAAGGAAGAGCAAAATGCATAGAAGTTACAGCTAAAGATCAAACTCAAGGTCTGTGTAGGGCTCAAAGGGCATATCAGTGAGCTCATCATCCTTACATGTCAAATAAATTGCAGGCTCCCAGGAAGTAAGAATTGTAATTGCTGGGATATTGCATAGTTCTGACACACTGTACACATGCAGTAAGTATTTGCTGAATGAAGCAGTGGAGATATCTGAAAGGTTCGAGTCAGCTGCTAGGAAGCCTCTAGCTCGATAATTCACCTGTTTAGTCAACCTTGGATACTCTGCTTGCATTTGCATTAGTAATACCAGAAATGACACAGAGAGCTCTCCTTGTAAAGTATGTATTCATCTTGATCATATTTGTAAAGCTTACTGGGGTTCTGATGTTTTCAGGAATTTGTGGTCATGTTTACATTAACCATGTTATTTGTGATTTATAGATTTTGTCCATGTACTTTTCTCTTTGGGTTTTTCTGAAAGAAAATGAATCAAATATCTAAGCCTGCCACACATAGCATTCCTGTACTCACTTGGTTATATGGATTCAATCCTCCACTTCAAGTCTACTAGTACCTCCAGTGCTAGGAGCTGTACAGCCCCCCAGAAATACCATTCTCTGGCCCAGCCACAATCTTCCTGAGGACTAGCCAATAGCTCAAACTTTCTCTGGATATAGTCTTTTATTTCATTTTATTTTATTTTATAGAATAAGGGCTTGGCTTTGTTTATTGCTGATCATTTGGAGATGACAGATTTCATTCCGTTGACCTCTCAGATGCTTCTGTATTGCTTTGTTTGTTTTCTCTGATGCTTTTCTCCACACATGTGCTCTACATCCTGCGGAGGGTTTATTTCTGTGTCAGACCTGTACAGGAATGGCAACAGGAGCTCAAGAGTCCTGTCATATTTTGAGCCAGTGTGTTTGTGCAGGTCTGGGAATTCTCTTTCTTGGTGGATAGGAGCCTAGATCTTGCTCTGTCTATGCATGATACTATATGGGTAACTCTGGACTTGGAGTCAAAAGAATGGAGGGTCAAACTTAATTCCGCAGTGTCCCAGCTGCATGACAAAGGGAAAGTTATTTCAATTTGTATGCTTCTTTACCTGGAATTCCTATGCTGCTTTACCTGAGGTTGAACCTACCATGAACATTTTCTAGGAGGATGAAGCAATATCTCATATAAACATGCCAGAAGTCGGAAAAAAAACTCATAGAAATGATTACTCATCATCATCAACAATTACTGCTAAGGAATTTATGTAGACATAGTGGTGTATACAGTCTTCTAGAAGTTCAAAGAGCTCCAGGCTTAAGTTTTTTCATCTTTCAGTGATGACTTAATGATGTTTATATGTTTAAAGGTTAATGAAGCTATCCATGAAACAACATAGTCAGACCTTGAAAATCAGCAAAAACTATTGATTGCATGAGTTTTCAGTTAATGAAAAATATTAAAGAAATAAAGGAAAATACCTTAATAATTTTATCTTGTTTTTCCCAACTTGTGTTATGACCAAACCAGCAAGAATAAATAATAATATTGTCTTTTAACAATTCATTCTACCAATGTATATATAATTCAGCTAACATTATAGTCAACATGTTTATTATATATTTTGTGGGACTATGCTATAGAACTATACATTCCCAATTATTAGATCAAGACTTGTTTGTTTATTTTCTATATTTGTATTTGTAATTCAAATGCATTTGTTTTTAAATCTAAAATTGAAAAATCAAAAGACATATCTGGATATGAAAAATGGACAGTGAATGAGCTCTGTCTTCAAGGCACTTACAATTTAGTAAGGAAAGGGTAAGTAAACAGATCATGATAGCACAATCCAGAAGAAAACCTTTAAGTAGATGAAACTCTCAAAAGCCACACTGTGATAGTGTGTAGTAAAGAACTGTGAGGATTGGGGAACATTTCAGTGTTAGAACACAGGACTTGCATGTCTGTGGTGCCAAATTCCATAGCCAGCGCCTTGATGCCAGAGCTGAACAATGCTCTGGTCACACACTCTCTTGCTCACAACACAAATGAAATAAGCAACTCTTTTCTAAGAAGTGATTGTTGGGCTAGTAGATAGTTCCTTCAGTAGAGAGAGCATGCATGTGACTATGTGTGAGGACCAGGGTTTGAATCCTAGCCATCACATGAAGTACCTGAACAGGAAAGCTTCACTAGCATTGCTGGAGAGGTGCTATATATATATGTCTTTCACTCTCTTTTTAGAGGAAAGTAAAAAGTGTGGCTGCCAGGAGCAGTGGAGTTGTACAGCCACTGGGCTCCTGTAGTAACTCTGGTGGCAAAACAAAACAAGACAAAAATTAAAAAGTGATTGTGACCAGAGTTTTTGAGAGGTGGCAAAAGAAGATAAAGAGAATCATGAACATTGTCTTATGTGAGAATTAGATAAAGATACTCCTATTTTAAATAAACTGTCCTTAATTAATGGCTTTGAAACTCATCATTAAGAAGTAATGGGATTATTCTACTCAGAAAGGACTGAGGAAAAACATCATTACATTCATATTTGTAATTCAAATGCATCATCACATTCTTAGTCTTTAAATCTAAATAAAAAAATTAAAAGATAATTCTAGATGTGAAAAAAAAAGATTTGTGCATGAGTTCTGTCTTTAAGTCACTTAAATTTAGTAGGGAAAGAGGTGAGTAAACAGATCACAGTTATTAAAACTACCAAAAGTAAAAATATTTAGTGGGAGGGCCAGGTGGTAGCACACCTGGTTCAGTGCATAGATTACCATGCACAAGGAACCAGGTTCAAGCCCCAGGTTCCTACCTGCAGGGAAAGAGCTTCTCAAGTGGTAAAGCAGTGCTGCAGGTGTTTCTCTGTCTTTCTCTCCTTCTCTAACTCTTCCTCCTTCCAGTTTTTCTCTGTTCTATCAAATAAAATAAATAAATGATGTTCTTTGAAAAAAATACTTACTGACTCTCCTATTATGGAGTCAGTGCACTCTTCCCTTTAACAAAATAAATCTTGTCCTGATATTTAAGCGATAAAGAGTGTCAAAATCGGTGCCTTTCTCTTTATGGAATAGTTTCTCAAAGGGATCAGGGAATGACAAGAACTCATAGTTTATAGTTCTCTTTTTCCCCAGTCATTTACTTTGTTTGGTACTGCAGTTTAGGAGGGAAATTCTGATCTGATGATGATCAATCTGGTTCACTAGTCAGTTTCATTAACTGAAGTTCTGTACATTCGAAATGAACTTACAGTAAGTATATAACTAGACTGCATACTCCCATAACATTCATTTCAAGTGTTAGTGCACAGAAGGAATTAGTTGGGTAATAAACAGTCACTCCCATAAATACTGCTACCAAATTTCATTTAATCATCATACTTTTCAACAAATCTCTATATCTGATGTGTGAAAATAGAAAATGCCTTGAAAAAAAGCTGACTTGATGTAATTTAACTATTTAAGTGAAATTATTCATAGTCAATGTGTTTAACTATGGGTCTTCAATTGTAAAGAGCAGGAGTATACTTTCTTACTTGAAATTGCCTACAGTCTATGCTTCAAACATCAATTTAAAAACCATTTAACTCTGGCAAATATCCTTATTTCACAAAGGTAGAATGATCTTCCCTATCTTTTTGGTTTTCAGAACAATTCTCTAGTGTGTCCCCATCAATCTCGTCTCCTCTTCCTCTCTCCCTTTCTTTTCCTCTACATCCTCTTCCTTCTATTTTTTCATTTGTGGTCCACTCAGAGGAGATTTACATTTTTAGATAGAAAAGGGTGGGAGGGTGGGTGAAGAGAGAGAAAGAGAGGAAAGACACCACAGTTCCCAGGCTTCCTCAGTGTGTAATGTGATGGCAACCCAAACAAAGTTCTTGTTTTCAACCTTACCCGGAGTCACATTTACCTTCAGACAAAAGTCTATAATTATTTGACCACCCCAGCAAATCCATGGGTGAATGAGCCATACTGAATAATACCTTATGCAGAATAGAAGCATCAACAAGTAAATCGGCTAGTTTCTGTGAAATTGAACCCCAGAAGGTCAGGGTTGGGTGGTGTGTATCCAGGAGAACACCCATGTTATCTTATACCAGGACCCACCTACAGGACAGAAGTTTCACAAATAGTGAAACTCTTTATCTCATGCAAGTGGAACAAAAAATTTATCTGAGAAGAGTAGAGAATAGAACTTGATAACTAGATTAGGGGAGAGGTAGCTCCTAAACTTGAAAGATACACAATGAACTGTTTACCACATTAATCTGAACCGGGGCCCATATTGATTCATACTTAGCACAAGAGCCTGTATAACCTGGAATCTTTCAGTTCTGGCTTAACTGATGGTGGTAGGGATTAAAGCTGACATTGTGGAGCCTTTAGCACGAAGGTCTTTTACATAACCATTATGCTGTCTCACAGCCTAGCCCCTAGGGCACTGTTCTTCTGAGGAGGTAGGAAAGACTAGAAGCCACTTCCACCAGAAGGTGGATGGTATTACCTCACAAAAATGTGACTCCTCCCCTTAGTGAATGTGGGCATAACTCCCTGAGGCTGCTTGGTGCTCTCAGTTTTGTGTACCAGTTAAAACCTTGTGTATCAAGTTATAACCTTGATTTTAACTATTTGTTATAAAATACTGGGGGTATATCTGGATAAGATTACCAGAAACAAAATTGTTACAAGCCCTACATGTGTGTAATGATGTTATTTTTTGTTGGCTGTTTTTCTTTAAGCAGTTGATAGTCAGCCTCTAAATCTTGAGTTTCCTCCCTAATTGCTTAGGCTTATGGTGGTGTGGGGGATTGAACCTGGGGTTTTAGAGCCTCAAGCATGAGAGCCCCTTTGCATAATTATCATGCCATCTCTCCTTCCCAGTTTCCCTCTCTCTTTTTAAAATTAGCAATGCCAAAGATGCTAAATACTTGCAAATTAAAATTTTCTGAATGATTACTTTCTAAAGCGTCTTCTATGTTGAAATTTTGTCTTGCAAGTGCAGAATAGTTTTTCCTCTAAACCCCCAACTGACAAGGCACTCATTTTATTACTCTTGCACGTACCACTGAATTGTAGGAAGTGATTAGGAGACTGCAGACATGTGGCGCAGCCCCCTGCCATGCACCTCACCTCTTCTGCCTGACTTGCTTGTCAGCATGCATTCTCTCTGGGCCGGGTGTTCTGTTTAGTCCTGTGAGGTGTGTTTTGCTCTTCTGGTTCTGTCAGCCTAGTGTGGCCTCCACATTTTGTCTGTTGCTTTATCTGAAAGATGTAAATGGGGTGGAGAGTAAGCACGGGGGTGAGGGGTGGTAGGGTGAGGAAAAGGATAAGAGACATAGTGAGGTAATTGTCCTAAATTACACACTGTCTGCTTAATAGCCATGGTGATGGTCTTAAGGGGGAAGTGAATGGTAGTGTGAGGTTACTTCCAGTGCATGAAGAAGGTGGAAGGGGTTTCCTTAATGCCCCCTAAACCCAGGGGTTCTCTCTCTGAAGATATATTACTTTAGGAACTACAGACTGAGGTCTTTGGGAAGTAAAGGAGAAAAAGAATTAGTTTTGACAAATTCACTCCTTCTACTTTCAGTTAATTAAGGGAAACTGACACTTTTACATACCCGAGGAAGACAATTTTACACAGACAATATACATATATATATATTCTAAACTTGGAAAAGGTTCAACCAAGCTCCCTTTCCCAGTTAGGTCTGCAACAAGAAGAGAAGAAAGATACTTTATTCACAAAATGTCTTCTTTTATTTCTGTACCACGGCCATGCTATCTATCAAAGTCATGACTTTCCAGTATGACAAAGAAGTTATGGCTGTTCTTCACCTAAATTTATTCTGAGATATGAGCTTCAGGTTTATAAGAACTGCCTAATCCCAACAAATACACCCAGTCTGTTAAGTAGAAACTACTTCAGGAGACAGAAATAAGAACAAGAGACTAGAGTTAGAATCATTATTCATGTCTACCATTGAAGTGCAAATCATCATCCCTCCAGTAAACAGTATAAAAAGGGGAAAAAAATGACACTGTTAATTGCAAAGCAGCAATTTTCCCCAACAGGCCAAGATGAGTAAGTACTATCAGGCATTCTTGAATCTTTTTCACTAATTAATTGGAGAAAACAATATATTCCACATAAAGTCACTGGGTGAATTGAATAAAAAATGTATTTAGAAGATATTAAAGTGAGCTTGCCTTCAGAATGTGAGATTTAATACTGAATTCCTTTCCTTCCTTGTATAGTCTACTAGCGTGTATTTATCGATTATTCATCACGAGGTTCTTTGCGAAAAGATAAGAGGATATGGTTATGAGTGAAATAGGTACAGGTTGTGATTACAGGAATTTACTGCAGAGGGATGAGAGCAGAGGGGAAATTTATCCCTGGTGTATGTAACACAGCTGTAAGAGAAACTCATTATGAATCTACTCCAGAGGAGGGAAGAAGTGACACTGGGACTCAATTTGAAGTTTATCAGTCGATGTGGGCTTGTATTCCAGGTTTCTCCCACTATCTGTTTTTTTAAATTTTTTTTTAATATTTATTTCTTTTGTTGCCCTTGTTTTTGTTGTTGTAGTTATTATTGTTGTTGTCTGTCTTCGGTGTTGGATAGGACAGAGAGAAATGGAGAGAGGAGTGGAAGACAGAGAGGGGGTGAGAAAGATAGACACCTGCAGACCTGCTTCACCGCTTGTGAAGCGACTCCCTGCAGGTGGGGAGCCGGGGGCTCGAACCAGGATCCTCACGCTGCTCCTTGCGCTTTGCACCACGTGCGCTTAACCCGCTGCGCTACCGCCCGACTCCCCCACTATCTGTTTTAAAATAGATACAACTCTTGTAGTAAATTCAAGATTTAACCAATGGAAATCTCTAAGCCCTATATCTTGTCTGGTTCACAGGAAATATGTAACATATGGTCTTTGCCTTTGAGAGAGAGAAGCTGGCATAAACTCATGTGAAATAAATATTTCATTGTCATTAGTCTCAAATATAATGCTGCTATTTGTTTAGCTTTTTGAGTTTAAATGATGAGTAAGATGACTTGAGCAAGTTTAACAATATGGAAAGCATAGGCCTTTGCTTCAGTTTTCGTGTTTGGAGTCCTAAAAAGATCATCCTAATTCAAACCTTCTGAGTACAGTAGGTCTGATACTGAAGAAATTATGCAGTCCCTTTAACCTACAGAAAAATATTGAAAGATTAACTAAGAAGTATGTAAGAGTTTTCAGAAGTTCTGTGACATACACATTGGATTTCCAGAGTATGCAGAAGCAAAGTGCATCACAAAATGGGGATCTTTTGAGCCAGATACTTGGAGCACTGGCTGTATAAACATAATTGGAAACATAATCTTCAAAGAAATATTGGGAGAATGTAAGTGAGGTGCAAGTCACTGAGGCTCTGTATTTCCAAGTGAAGTTGCAATAGCAACTGGACCTCTTCATGTCATTTTTCCAGGTTCTAAACCCTTAGTGGAATAGCCTAGTTTCCTGAGCTTCTTACTAGGGATTTGCAAAAGCCTGCTCACCTTTATGCAAATGCAAACCCAGGGAAGCATGATGCTGCCTTCTATCTGCCTGGGCTGTTCAAGGACCTGTAGAAACAGGAGTACTACAGGTGCTGCTCTGGTGGGGATTCTGCAGAAAGCCCTCCAGAGACAGACTCACTTTGTCCAGTTAGAAAAGAAAAAGATTGGGAGTCTGGTGGTAGAGCAGCGGGTTGAGCGCATGTGGCTCAAAGCACAAGGAACTGAGTAAGGATCCCACTTGGAACTCCAGGCTCCCCACCTGCAGGGGAGTCCTTCACAAGCGGTGAAGCAGGTCTGCAGGTGTCTGTCTTTCTCTCCACCTCTCTGTCTTCCCGTCCTCTTTCCATTTCTCTCTGTCCTATCTTAACAAAGACGTCATCAGTAACAACAACAATAATAACTACAACAACAATAAAAAAGGGCAACAAAAGGGAAAATAAATAAATATAAAAATATTTAAAAAAAGAAAAGAAAAAGATTGTTGCTGAATCAATAGTAGGAATGCTGCCAGCTACAGGTCAGAACAGGACAGTAGTAATAGTGAAGATAACGACTCCTTAGTCAAGTAGAACCCACTGGGCATATCCTAAGGACCACCTGGGTTTCTGTATAATTTTGATTTTGGTATCAAATCTCTAAAAAAAATGTTATTACCCTTTTATAGATGAGGAAACTGAGGCTTAGTAGTAGTCCTCCCAAATGTCATAATAGGTCACTGGTGAAACTACAAGTCAAAGTTTGATTTCCCTTGTTTCAAAGTCTCTGTTTACAGTATGGACACAAAAACATGTTTTCCTAACAGTAGGACAAAAACAAATGTATGATAATAGGCTTTTGCTTCTGACTTGCAAACATCTTCTTTGTGATGCAGGACTCAGCTGACCCCCAAGTCACCCTTGACTTCAAAGAGATTCTTAAATGGGCCTCACCATGTTTCCCTCTACTTTTTCTGATGTTCCATGTCTTCAGATTATATGTGGAAGGCACTATAATCTATCCATAGTCTTTCTGCCCCTTTCCTTTCTCCCTGAATGATTTCCTGGTGTTCTTATCTTCCACTGAATCTATTTTCTTTTGTTAATTCCCAAATTAAGAGCACATTAGAGAATAGGCTAAGCTGTTGAAGAAAAGCTTATGATGAACAATGTCACAAATAAGGCAGAATCCTCTCTCCTCCCTCTCTCTCTCTCTCTCTCTCTCTCTCTTTCTCTCCCTCTCTCATCCAAAGCACAGTGGTTTGATTCCCTGCCCCCCCCCCCCCCGCCCCTGGGTTACTCACAGTGCCAGCACTGTGAATCCACCAATCCTGGCAGACACCCCCCCCCCTTTCCTTCTAATTTCTGTTAGATAGGAGAGAGAGATAAATTAAGAGAGGAGGGAAAGATAGAGAGAGGGAGAGAAAGATAGAAACCTGCAGAACTTCACTGCTTGTGAAGCATCCCCTCTGCGGGTGGGGAGCCCCAGGGCTTGGAACCCAGGTCCTTGAGGTAATGTTCGCACTTACCAGGTGCACCACCACCCAGCCCTGAGCACAGTGCTTTATGTCTGGTGGGCAGCTCTGGACTCATCAGTACTTGCTTCCAAGATTGTTCAAGTTGTTGCTATTTCTCAAACAACAGATGGGAAACTGGTTCATCTTTATGATGACAGAGAGTGGTACCATGTGGTCAGAGCACTCATCTAGCTCATCAAATGTTGACTTGAGTGCAATTTCAGGAGAATACCCACTTGGCAGTGGCTCCAGGAAGTGAAGCCTAGGACTTGCCTCAATCTCAAATCTTCGTTAATGACAGAGTTTACAGTATGGACAAAGTATTGGCTTTTCTACTTTCTATTTCTAGTCTTCTCACCAGCCTACTTCTGACCATTACTGAAGCAATGGGAGTAAAAAAAAATGTAGATATTTCTGAATAGAGTGCTCAATGGCAGAAATCTGAAAACAATCAGTAAAGAAAACTAACATAACCTGACAATCAAGTTCGTGGACTTCTGGAAGATTCTCATTACTTTTTATCATGTTCTTTCCTAAGTTTATTTTATTTGATCAGAGAAATTGAGAGGGAAGGGAGATAGAGAAGGAGACGGAGGGGGGGAAAGGGAGGGGAGAGGGAGAGGGAGAGGGATAGAGAGAGAGATAGAGAGAGCACTGCTTTACCACTTGTAGAGTTTTCCTTCTGCAGATGGGGACCAAGAGCTTGAACCCAGGTCCTTGTGCATGGTAACATGCACTTAACTAGGTGTACTCTCACCTGATTCCCATTTTCACCACTTTATGGGCAAAATTTTCAGGGTTTGACCTACATAAAGATGGTTGGATTCTAGGTAATCCAGATATAGTCATTAGGGAAAGTTGTTTAGCAAGAGTTATCACATGTTATATTTGCTTTCCAATTTGGATGAATAATATATTTATAGTGATGTTCACATAGTAAACTGAGGATTTCTTTAGAAATTATAGAATAAATTGCTTGAAGAAATTCTGCCTGATTTCATATTTAGCAGAAGAGGAATCTGAGGCTCAAGAGTAGTTAAATGATTTCTCTGGACTAACAGTTAACTAATGAAAAAAATTCATAAAAGAAGAGTTGCATTTATACATGATACTGATTTTATACTAATTGTGTGTGTGTGTGTGTGTGTGTGTAAATGTAAGAAGTTGTTGAAAAGACTAAGTAGATCAAGAAAATGCATTCCCGGGAGTTGGGCAGTATCACAGAATATCACAGCCAGTTAAGCGCTTGTGGTGCAAAGCGCAAGGACCAGCTTAAGGATCCTGATAGGAGCCCGGGCTCCCCACCTGCAGGGCAGTCGCTTCACAAGCAGTGAAGCAGGTCTGCAGGTGTCTGTCTTTCTCTCCCCCTCTCTGTCTTCCCCATCTCTCTCCATTTCTCTCTGTCCTATCTAACAATGACGACATCAATAACTACAACAACAATAAAAAGCCAACAAGGGCAACAAAAGGGAAAATAAATAAATAAATATAAATAAGAAAAAAATAAATTAAAAAAATAAAATGCATTCACAGGTAAACAGAAATGGCAGATTTCAAGTTACACGGCAATCAGACTTAAATTCTGCGAGGTTTAAGTTTTAAATGGGCCACCCTGAACTAGACATTTATATTTAATTTCCTCCGAGAACTGTTTGGCTTTGCCTATAAACACATCATGATGACTGCATGCAGGTTTTTCTCTTCTGAAGCTCCATTGACTTCAGATTTCAATCATGTTAGGTCAGACACCTTGAAAACCATGAACAGAATCTTCAAAAGAAACCTAGCACAACTCTTTGAAAATGTATTTTTCCTATTATTAAGACAGGGCACTGTCTTGCTGAGCTGTTTTTTCCTGTATCTCCACAAGTGTTTCATGACTCACCTTTGCTCAGCCTAACAGCAGAGAAGTTCAGAAGGTCACAGCTTTCTTCCAGGCTCGGAAAAACCTGCACATTTCTGGAATGAGGGACATTGTCTCAGTGGAAGAAAACTAATTAGGTTAAGTGATACACTAATGAGTTCTGCAGTCCTCTAAAGATGGTAAATAAGGTGGAGAAAGGCTAACAAGGTAAAGAAAGTCAAAACACATCAGGAAAGCCTTAGAAAGTTGACTTTTCACACATAAAACTATCCGAAGAAAACCAGAAAGAAAAATTAATTTGCTTCTTCTGTCCTTAGAGCACTGACTCCCAAACCTTGGTTTTGTGACACCCCAGGATGTCCCCAATTATCTCAGCAAATGTCATGAAAGAATCCTCAGACTGAAATTAGTTTTATTTCATTTAAAAATAAATGATCTGGAGCTCTTTCAAGAGCAAAGGAAGCAACCGAGCAAGTGGCTGCCACCCACTGAAAAGGTCTCCAAGTCCCAGGACAAGGCTCATAAAAGCTACAGCACCATTTTGGAACAAGGTTGTTCTCAAGCAGATGTCAGTATTTTAGCTTCCCCACCCAAAACCCCTTAGCATTTCTTTAAAAACAGAACAAAATAATGAGGGGCCAGGCAGTAGTGCACCTGGTTAAGCGTTCACATTACACAGTGCAAGTACCCAGGTTCAAGCCCCTGGTCCCTACCTGCAGGGAGAAAGCTTCACAAGTGGTGAATCAGTCTGCAGGTGTCTCTCTGTCTTTCTCCCTCTCGTCTCTCAATTTCTCTCTGTCTATATCCAATGATGAACATATAAAAATATTTAAAAATATAATGATGATTACATTTCTCATTTTTAATTAATTTTTTGTTATTATCTTTATTTATTGGGTAGAGACAGATATTAAGAGAGATTGAGAAGATAGAAAGGAAGAGAGACATCTGCAGCCCTGCTTCACCATTCGCAAAGCTTTCCCCTTGCAGGTGGGAACTGGGGGCTCGAACCTGGCTCTGTGCATATATATGTATTTATGTATTTATGATATATATGATATATATGATATATATATCATATATATATTAGATATTTGCTTCACAATTTGACCAAGGAAGAGGTAGTGGGATACACTGAAAAGAGCGAGAGTTTGGAAGCCGGATGGTCCACCTTGGAAACTTCTTGGTCACTTAACTATGTAAGAATATTAATCTCACCTACACAATGTGAAGAATTGTTAGTCCTGGGAGTCTGGCGGTAGCGCAGCGGTTTAAGCGCATGTGGTGCAAAGCCCAAGGACTGGGGTAAGGATCCCGGTTCCAGCCCTAGGCTCCCCACCTGAAGGGGAGTTGCTTCACAGGCGGTGAAGCTGGTCTGTAGGTGTCTTTCTCTGCCTCTCTCTGTTTTTCCCCTCCTCTCTCCATTTCTTTCTGTCCTATCCAACAATGATGGCATCAATAATAACTACAACAATAAAAAAATAGTCCTGACTTCTTAGGGGTGTGTTGGCATGCCATTAGATAATACAATGAACACATAGCACAGAGGTTGCCTCGATCTTGCTATTGTACTAGAGATGTCAAAAATCAGAACATATGTCCCCATATGTTCTGATTTTTGAAATGGAAGAGCCAATGAATATAAGTCTCTTCAGTGGTGCCGGTGGTGGTGGTCTTGTGCAATATGATGACCCAAGTGTGTGGAAGGACATGCTTGAAAATAAGTAGAGCACCCACCTTTTATCCTTGGACCCAAACCTGACTGCCAGAGCCCACAGCAGGAGAGCCACAAGCCTGGCCAGTGCCCTTTCTCCTATTCTCCAGCAGTGTCTGCGACAGCAGCCCCCATGCGCCTAAGACAGTTCTGCATTTTTTTACAAGGTGGACAAATGCTCCTGAAGCTAACATCTTCATGTTTTTACTGAGATTGAGGTGACAAAGAGGAAGGGGAGGACGCTTTCTCTTGAGCAAGAGATACTTAAAGTGTGAAGGTATTACCTGTCAATGCCAATGTCCAGCTGAGAATCAATTACAGAAGCCAGACCTCCAATCTTCTGCACCTAATAGAGATCTTTGGTCTATACTCCCAGAGGGATAAAGAATAGTGAAGCTTCCAGTGGAGGGGATGGGATATGGCACTCTGGTAGTGGGAATTTTATGAAACATACCCTTTTTATCCCACAATCTTATTAATCATCATTAAGTCGCTAATAATAATTTACAAAAAGAAAAGAAAAGAAAACACAAAGCAGAACTTGGATTGGGTTTGGTATATTGCACCAAAGTAAAAGACTCTGGGTTAGCGGGGAGGGTTCGGGTCCTAGAACATGATGGCTGAGAAGGACCTAGAAGGGGTTGAATTGTTATGTGGAAAACTGGTAAATGTTACACATATAGAAACTACTGTATTTTACTGTTGACTGTAAACCATTAATCCCCCCAATAAAGAAAAGAAAAGTGAGGGTATTGGCAGAGATTTCTGCAGTCAACATTAGTCAATTCCACCCCTTAAAAAATAAAGAAACCACTCATAAGGAAGACACATTTCTAGGTTTCTGAGACTCCTCCAAACTGCTCTCCATGGGGGTTGGATCAATTTACATTTCCACCAGCAGTGTAGATAAATTCCTTAATTTTTACAACCCCTCCAACCTTTGATATTACTATCCTTACTGAATTATGACATTCTCACAGGAGTGAAGTGATATCTCACTGTTGTCTTTATTTGTATTTCTCTGCGATAATCAGGGACTTTGCACATTTTTTCACATGTCTGTTGGCCCCTTTCCATCTCTTCTCTGACAAATATTCTGTCCATATCCTCTTCCCACTTTTGGATGGGGTTGTCTGTTTCTTTGCTGCTAATTTTAGTGGATTCTTTGTATATTTTGGTTATTAACCTTTTGTCTGATGTATGGCATAAAAAGATCTTAGTTCAGTCTGACTTCGATGAGAAATCCCTTCTCCATCACTCCAGCCAGCCAGTCACACTTTCTTGTTCACATTCAATAACAAGGCCTCTTCTGCACATTTAACCATGTCTCACAGAAAAGAGTGCACACAAAAGGCGCCTGGAAAAAGGAAGCAGGCACGTATACCTTAAAGATGGGTTTTGTCAAGTCAGGTTATCTTGATTAAAAATAAAAGTGACACTCCCAGTTCAAGATGATACACTATGCAGGACTCTTGAGGATTTCTTCACCCAGGTGCTGTTTACATGTCAGACAAGAGGCCGGGCTGGTGGTGGGGTTTTAGCTGTGTTCAGCGCAAATACAGCACTGTGGGCAAAATAAACAAGGGCATAACAGGAGAGAGTGCAAACAAACAGAGTTTCTGAGTAAAAACACCCCAGGTATGGAAGCACCTGAGAGGTTAAAAAGTCACTTGTCACCACTTTTGTCCACTCCCCCTTAAAAGGGTCATTGTGACAGGTGTTGTTCCGAATTTACTTTCTGGGGAACAAGCTATGGTCTTAATGTATATGCCGTGTTAATAAAGATCTTCCTGAGAAACCCACATTCTTAAAAACCAAGTCCTTGAGTGAATTCAGTAGCTCACTAGGCTGAAGTCAGAAATATGACCATCAGTGCTATTTCGGGGGTATCATTGAGAAGCCTCCTGAAAAATAAACGAACAAAAAAATCACAATATTTCAGCCTGCGGTTGAAGGAAATATTAAGCATTGGTAATGAAAGGAAGAACTCAGGTTTGTATTTGGAACATGTGGACATTTCTTTTAGTCATTTATTGATTTTCATGAGTGAGACAGTGAGAAAGATAAGAGCACTGCTTGACTTTAGATTAGATGGTACTGGGGATCGAACTTGGGTCTTCTAGTAATGCACTACCACTGAGCTATTTCCCTGGATCAAAGATCAGAAATTTTTTATTTTAAAAAACTTTTAAAAAATATTTTTTAAATATTTATTTATTTATTCCCTTTTGTTACCCTTGTATTATTATAGTTATTGTTGTTATTGATGTTGTTGCTGGATAGAATAGAGAGAAATGGAGAGAGGAGGGGAAGACAGAGAGGGGGAGAGAAAGATAAGACACCTGCAGACCTACTTCACCGTCTATGAGACGACTCCCCTGCAGGTGGGGAGCCAGGGCTCAAATCAGGATCTTTATGCGGGTCCTTGTGCTTTGTGCCACATGTGCATAACCGGCTGCGCTACCGCCCAACTCCCTTTTTAAAATATTTTTTAAAATACTTACTTATTGGATAGAGACACAGAGAATTTGAGAGTAAAAGGAGAGATAGAGAGGGAGAGAGAGACACCTGCAGCATACTGCTTCCCCACTTGCTCTTGAAGCGTCCCCCCTGCAGGTGGAGACTGGGGGCTTGCACTCCATTACTTGCACGTGGAATGTGTCCACTAAACTGGGCCGACTTCTGCCCAACACCCATCTCTCTCTGGAAATTTTAAAATGATTCTTTCTCAATTTTTTCCTCAACTCTCTACGTTTGAATGTTAACAGTACTTTAAAGAGTAGTGTGCGATGTTTCGGGGCGGAACTTAAAACCAACTCACAATTCACAATGTGGCCCAGTTATGAGACTCCTATGTGCCAGGTGCCGGCATAAAAATAGAAGTAAAAACCAGCTCTGCTCTCAAAGATTATAGAGAAGGTGGAAGTGAAGAGATGAAAACAAGTTTCCTCCTCCTTTTATTCAAAATTTATGTTCTCAGAAGTAGATTTGTGAGTGTCTGTGCCATAACTCCTTGTGTTCCTTTGGATACATCCTCAGTGATTTATGTATTAACATACTGTTTTATTCTTATTTATAATAGACTTAAGTTCAAAATGGGGTGTTACCATTTGCTAGCTGACAGTGATTCCCTGTGAACCTGGAAAATGAACTTCAGTGCATTCACCTTGGAGGTTTCCCAGTGGATGGAACATCGAATGTTTAATTGAACAGCAAATTGGCTTTCTATAAGTAATAAATTATCATACGACTTTACATGTTGTAATCATTCTGAGACTTGTCTAGCTTCAAGTGCACAGTATTTGGATATAGTACAAATATTTCTAATTATTTTTGGTAAGATAAAAATATCTGTTCACAAATAATTTCTATTTTTTCAGCCTTACCTTTGTGTTTTGGTTACTCTTTGTAATTCTGATTGTGTGTTTATTTTATTTTAAAAAAACAAACTCACTATCTTTTCTTATATCCACCAACCTTTTTTCCTAACCTCCCTCCCCAAATATAAATCAAATTATCCAATATTTATCTTCTCCTCTTCTGACTTATTCTGCTCACATAGTTTTAAGTTTCTTTCATTTTGCTGCAAAGAGCAAAATTTTGTGGTGTGTGTGTGTGTGTGTGTGTGTGTGTGTTTGTAGGTGAACAACATTCCATTATATAGATCTGGATCTTATTTATCCAATCATCTATCAACAAGCACCTTGGCTCCTTTTTTTTTTATATTTATTTTATTTATTTATTCCCTTTTGTTGCTCTTGTTGTTTTATTGTTGTAGTCATTATTGCTGTTGTTGTTGTTAGATAGAACAGAGAGAAATGGAGAGAGGAGGGGAAGACAGAGAGGAGGAGAGAATGATAGACACCTGCAGACCTGCTTCACCGCTTGTGAAGCGACTTCCCTGCAGGTGGGGAGCCGGGGTTCGAACCGGATTCCTTATGCCGGTCCTTGTGCTTTGCGCCACCTGCGCTTAACCTGCTGCGCTACAGCCCGACTCCCCTTGGCTCCTTCTTATTTGAACCTTTTAAGCAATGTGACAATAAGCATTTAATATTTTTGATAATGTACTAATCAAAGGGCACCGTTAACACGTGTATGTCCTGAAACATGCAAATCACCTATCCAAATAAGAGGAGGAAAACGTCAACA
This sequence comes from Erinaceus europaeus, assembly GCF_950295315.1. Lineage (NCBI taxonomy): Eukaryota > Metazoa > Chordata > Mammalia > Eulipotyphla > Erinaceidae > Erinaceus > Erinaceus europaeus. The sequence continues at coordinate 77,357,293 of NC_080175.1, forward strand.
TCAGGATCCTATCTTTTTTGAGAGATTTTAATATTAAGATAATAGCAGTACCTGTAAAAATGTATGTTACTACAAAATTAGCATTTCTCATATTTACAGTTGATGGTTTTAATGCAGTATTTGTGGCAAAATAAATTAAAACAGTGACAGAAAGCGTAAAATATCTGGCCATGGGGTAGAGAGAACAAGGAGGGAAGCTGTAGCTTTTCTGTAACATTGACATTTAAATATTTCCCAGAAACCTTTTATTGAAAGTTTAGACCGAATCCCATTGTCTCTGTTGGAACCACTTATGATTCCATAAAATAAAAATAAATTTGCGTTTTGTTAGTACTTTATAAATATAAGTACACCAGAAAAAACTGCAGTCTTTAGCTTACATAGTTATCCAAAAGATAAAACATTAGAAACTAATATTTTTACAGAATACTGACAATCAATGGTTGGTGATACTTTCTTTAAAGGCTTAATAATCCTTGATGAATGAAAAGACTTCTTCTGAAAATAAAGTAAGAAAATATTTAGATAGTAAACAACAGTTGACAGAGGACACTTTCCTTGTTCAGATATATCTCATCATAAATCAGCAGTTAATATCTATATGTCTATCTATCATAAATAAAATTCCCTTGTAAGGTCAGCAAGTGTTAAAAAAACATGATGAAAACATACTGAAGTAGGGGGGCAGGCGGTGGTGCAACTGGTTAAGCACACATATTACAATGTACAAGGATTGAGGCCCAGGACCCTGGTCTCCACCTGCAGGAGAGAAGCTTCATGAGTGGTGACGCAAGGCTGCAGGTGTCTCTCTGTCTCTATGCCTCTGTATCTCCTCCTCCCTTCTCAATTTCTGTCTCTAATAAATAAATAAGATAAAAAAGACATACTGATATGAAACACAGTAATTACAAAATTACAGAAAAATGTGAATGTTATTTATTATTAATTTTTAATGATAAAAATACAGAGAAACATCACTTCTTCCTATAACACAATGCACATGCTTTGCAATGCACAGAATGGAACCTATTGTAACAGATAATCTAAATCTTGGTGCTTATATATCTTCCTCCTGGCCTCCTCCGCTTCCTTCTTCTTCTTCTCCTCCTCCTCCTCTTCTGTTTCTCCTCCTTCTTCTCCTCCTCCTCCTTTTTCTCCTCGTTCTCCTTCTTCTTGCCACTCACCCCCCATGTTTTGTTTTGTCTTTACTACTCCAACACATTTATTTTTTATTAGTGACTTAATATTGATTTACAAAATTATATGTCAACAAGGGTATAATTCCACACGATTCCCAACATCAGAGTTCTGAATCCCCAATCCTTCCAGGGCAAGCCAACACAGTTCTTCCAAGATTGCAGACATAGATTAACTATCTGTCTACAACTATCTGTCTGCATTTGTACATATTTTCCCTCTTTTTTCTTCCAGGTCCAGTCCTGTCTTTCCCTCCAAGCCATTCACAATCCTATTACTACATCCAAGTGTCCCTCTTTTTCTTCCGCTCTCTGCAGGTCTTGATGGAGCTGGAGTTCAGAGCTCTTTCTTATCCTCTTCTTCCTATCACTTCTCTTCCACTGGGAGTATGGATCAAAATTGTTTTTGGGGTGCAGAAGGTGGGAGTTTTGGCTTCTGTAATTGCTTCTCTGCTGGACATGGGCATTGGCAGTTCGATTCATACCCCCAGCCCATTTCTATCTTTCTCTAGTGGGATAGAACTATGGAGAGGTGAGGTTCCAGGACACATTGGTGAGGCCATCTGGAAATCATGGTAGCATCTGCAAATTGGTGTCTGGAAGATGGCAGGACATAAGATGAGACAAAATATTTAATGAACAGGAACCAAAAAGTAGGAACAGAGCAGATGAGATTAGGGATCTTATAGTTGAAGAAAACTAGGAAGTCCGTGTTCCTAGGGGACCACAATCATTGTAGTTTTTGCTTGAGTTTGATAGCAAGGATGAAGTTGAATAAAAATACTGTTTGAGGGAGTCGGGCTGTGGTGCAGCAGGTTAAGTGCATGTAGCACAAAAGCGCAAGGACTGGCGTAAGGATCCCGGTTCGAGCCCCTAGCTCCCCTCCTGCAGGGGAGTAGCTTCACAAGTGGTTGAAGCAGGTCTGCAGGTGTCTATCTTTCTCTCCCCCTCTCTGTCTTCCCCTCCTCTCTCCATTTCTCTCTGTCCTGTCCAACAACAACGACATCAATAACCACAACAATGTTAAACAATAAAGGCAACAAAAAGGGAAAATAAATAAATATTTTTAAAAAATACTCTTTGAGAAAATGGTGTCAAGAGTAGAGAAAAGGGCCAGAAATTTGGATTAGGGCAGAAAGTAACTCACATTCTTGAAAAAAAAAAATTCCATGGCTAGAATTAGCTATTTACCTCCATCCACCTGGCCCAGGGCATATATATATTAATATTTAGCACCAGAGTCTGTGCAACCTCTGAGTCCCTATTACACAACTTGGAACATTACAGGCTGCACTCTTTTCAGGGCCAGTCTTTCTGGAGTGGCAGGACTGGATGTTCCAGCCTTCCTTTAGAGACTGGGGCAGTCCCTACCATCACTGATTTATGGTGAAGGCAAGGTCTCCAACACATTTATTTACACTTTGATAAAACATAGACTCGACTTAAGGACTATGAAAGCAGTGAAGACTTATGGTCATGTGAATGAGAAGGAGTGGCATGCCTGAGCAGCAGTGACCAACAGACATTCAAGTGGAAGTTTTGGGAGCATTGAAATAAAAATGATTTCTTGTGGAAATTATTGCTATCTGAATGTGTGAAGGAATCCATGCTCATTTCTCTTTTTTTTTGTTATTATTATTATTTTAAATCCTAAGTATTCAGTGTACTGCTTTGATTTGGAGTTATAACAGCAGATGGAGATGTTAAAGAATTCCATAGCAATGGAAAGTGATTTTTTTCTTTTCTTCATTTAATGTACTGTCTTTCCTGGCAATTTACCACCACCCTTCTCCCCACACACACACACCAACCACTCCATGCAAGAGTCTCCTCTATACTGCTTGGGGTGGTGGTGGGGGGACTTCTGAAAAGTGTGTGTGAAATTGAAGACAAATATTTTTACTAGAAGTTTACAGCCTTCACAAAGTAAACTGTAGACACTCCAGGTGCCCTTGATGCTAGGACAAAGGCCCTTGGTGTAGCAAAGAGACTTGATTTTGAATTAGAAGGAGCTACTTCTGATGCCTGCTTCAAGTTCATGAGCTAGATGAACTTGGGCAACCACACCCACTATGCAAGAAGTGGGGGGAGCCAGACTATGTATTTTTCTGAAAGTTTGATCCAGCTCTGGGATTCCATGAGCCTAATGTTTGCTTTACCTTTTATATATTCTTAGTCACCTTTTGATAATTAAGTGGGGAGAAAACCCTCAAATAGCTAACGACCAAGGAATGTACTTAGATTTCAGAGTTATAGTTGCTTTGCAATATTCCCCTCATGATTAAAAATTTTAAAAAGTATTAGTGATTTAATTGTGAGTCTATGTCTCCCCTCCTTCCCGGCCCCTGCAGTGGTAACCATCTAGTTCTCCCAAGATCATAGTTATGGGATGAATATATATATATATTTGTTTTTCAAGTTGATATGTTTTGATTCTTAAGTGTTTTTTTAGAGCTTTTTTTAAAAAATATATTTATTTATTACCTTTTGTTGCCCTTGCTGTTTTATTGTTGTAGTTATTATTGTTATTGTTATTGATGTTTTTGTTGTTGGATAGGACAGAGAAAAATGGAGAGAGTTGGGGAAGACAGAGAGGGGAGAGAAAGACACACACCTGCAGACCTGCTTCACTGCTTGCAAAGTGACTCCCCTGCAGGTGGGGAGCCAGGGGCTCAAACAGGGATCCTTACGCTGGTCCTTGCACTTTGCACCACCTGTGATTAACCTGCTGCGCTACCACCCAACTCCCGATATGTTTTGATTCTTATATTCCACTTATGAGTGAAATCTCATCGTTATCCTTCCTTTTTCATGTTACCTGTCAGATAACAATGCCTGAATTTCTCAGTTCCCCAGATCTTTTTCCTCTCAATGATGGTGTGTAAACAAAGATTCCTGTCATGAAAATTCCAGGGCCCTGTAGAACTGACATTCAGAGCCCTCTGGTCATTTTCCTCTATCATTTTTCTCCCTCTGGGATTGTGGACCAAAATTATTTTTGGTTTCCCCTCATTTATAGTAATTAAACTAAATATATATGTAGTTATCTGTATCTTTATCTATGTAGGAATATGTGTGTAGATCTTACAGTACTGCAAACCAGTGTTGAGTAAACTTAAAAATTACATGAATTACATGCAGTAAAAATAATTGTATTAAAAACAAACAAAAAATCTCACAGAAACTGCCTTTTAAAGTCTCTTTTCAAGGAACTAAAGATGATAGTAGTAATTTGGTTTATCTTTAGAGCAAGGAAATTCATTGTTATTTCCTTATTAATCTAAGATCATTTATTTATTAAATATTTCATAAATATTTCTTCTAGGACCAGTGATAACTCAGTCTTTTGGAGTACTGGCTTGCATGTCTGAGGCCCCAGGGGGCACAAATTCAATTCCTGGCACCACCTTATGCCAGGGCTGAGCAGTGCTCTGGTCTTCTCTTCTGCTCTCCTTTCTCATTCTCTTTCTCTCATAATAAATACATATAGAAATGTCTTTTTTTTTCTAAAAAAAAATTCTAAATCAAGTGTTTTATATAGATTGCTAATGATTATGAACTTTTATATTATGTGTTTTAGTATTTTAGTTTACAACCAAGTTACAAGAGTATACAGCCTTCACCTTGTACTGCTTCCACTCTAAAAAAAATAATAAAATGAAATAAAAAGCACTTCCTATTCACCTCATCTGCTCAGAGCCTGACTTGGCCATGGTTGTGTGGAGATACAGAGTCCAAGTCCAGACAATTCCAAATGTTCAGTCCACCGAACTCACTTCCCTCAGGATGTGGTGACATGTTCATCTGCATCAAGATGAGAAATTTATTGCTAGTTTGAAACTTAGATATCTTGAACCAGTAGAAGAATTAAACAAACAGCTATCATTCAAAGCAAAAGACTGATGTGTCAATTCAAAGGTCAATTGATGAATAGTATAGAACTTAATGGGGGGAGGGCAGTGCACAGAGCACAAAACAAAAAAGAGAAGGACTAAAGCACAGTTCATCTGAATTTGGAGCCATTGTCTCCTGACTGAACAATGTGGATGCCAAATGTGAGAGAGAACTTGGACTTCTTAGCTGTGCAGGTAATGAGCTTAAGCCCTGACTTTGCTTCTTCCTAGTTCTTATACATGCCAAGATCAGGCTTTCTATGGCTTTGGTTAGTCACACAGTAAGGTGGAATTAATAAGAATATTAACTGGCAAGAATACTTACAAACACTACAAGTAATGTATAAACCACTTGGTATGTGGTTGGTGTGTGACAAAAAACACTTCACAGATGGTGGTGGTGAGTGTAACGAGTTATATACACGTCTATGAAGGTACATGTGTATGTGGATATAGAAATAGTATGTGTGTGAAGCCATATCCCCCAAAGTTTAACATACTGTAAATTTTAAGGTAGGTTAAATTCTGGAAGTTATGTTGTGATTAGAATCACTGGACCAGATTATCTTTCATTACTGCTGGGTGACTTTGCAGGAGTCATGATCTTTCAATGTTTCAGATTCCTCCACTATTTAAGAAAAAGTCTAGAGTAGTTTCTCAATTCAGTTGTTTAAACAATTAGTTGTTTCCTAATTTTTTTAGTTATTGGAATTTAAATTTAATTAGTTGTTTCCTAATATTTTTTGTTACTGGAATTTAAATCATCCCTACCAATTGCCTGGTATTTACATAGTATTAGAAGATTAAAGATTTCTAGTGAGGAATGACATGGGAGAAAATACTTTTATCTACTATATATTAATTTTCTATTAGTCAACATTGTAGTTTTCATGAATTTCAGAAAAGACTTAGAAGAATGAAAAAGAAGTGGACATCAGAGATACAATTACTATAAGCCAAAATGTCTTCATGAGATTTTGAACTCTCACATGAGCCCTTTTCCTGAGAGAGAGAGAGAAGAGAGAGAGAGAGAGAGAGAGAGAGAGAGAACAGCACCAGGCAACTGAGGTAAAACCATCTCCTCTATAAATGTGACAGACATAAAAGAATGTGAAGGAAAGTTAAAAATTACCACAGGGCAGGCAGGACACCTGCGAGAACCTACTGCTGCCAGTCACAGCTGGAAACAAATGAAAGAGATGCAAACAACTGTCCTGGAAGCATGAAATGATTCTTTTGTTTTGTTTTTTTCCTTATGAACAATTACAGAATGCAAAAAATTAAGGGGGAATTTCAAAGTGTTGGGATGAAAATTTCCGCAGGCTCTGCATATAAATAGCAGAGGCATGGAAGTGTGCCTCTTTGAAAACAGGACATGTTTGGGAGCTCCCAGAGCATTGAAGAAAGTGGTAATTAATGCAGAGTGAATGACTTTGAATGAAGGATGAATAGGGGGCATAACAATGGGAAGGATTTTTCTTTCTATTTTTTCCTTTTCTTCTTCTCTCTCTCTTTTCTTTCTTTTTTTCAGGTTAAAGCGCTGAAAAAAAGAAAGCTGTTAAAAGATGGCTACTGTGAGGCTACAACTTCAATGTCTGTCTTGTGTGGCTTTAGCCTGTGGTGGGAGTTTGTTTTGTGTTGCTCTCCATCACAATAAAGTTAATTTGCACCAATTTCATTTTTGTTCGTGCTCCTCAATGTTTTCCTTGCCTTGTTTTTTTTTTTTTTTTTTTTTAATATTATTTTGGCAGGACTTGGTCCTTTGATGATCCTTTTGAGCAAATGGTTTGCCCAAAGTTCAGATAGTGCTGGCTCCGTCTTCTTTTTCATTTACAACATCAAGAGGATTACAGAGAATAACTTTGTTGCCCAACATCAATGATATAGCTTCAGGCTACTAGAAAGGTAGTTCTCAGAAAGTGTGTCTTCTAATAGTTTAGAACCTCCACAGGCTTCAGATAAAACAAGTATTAAATACAGAAAGCTCACAAGGATACCAAGGAAGGTTAAATTCACGCAACCTCCTTCATCTCATATACCTGAAATATCTTTTTTTTTTTTTTTAACTGTTCAAGAGTGATCATGGTAAAGACAGCAGTAAGATCTTATATAACAGAAGACAGAAAAAGACAGAGAGAATCACGTGGAGATGCACACACTTATTAATGATCAGGACATAAAAACAATCCTGTCAAAAAGGCAAGTAATTTATAATGGCTCCAAACTAAAGGTATGTGTCAACTCAAAAGAAGACAGCATAAACATTGCTCACAGTGGGATTTTCCCCACCTCTGTTGAAATTTATCTGACATAATCTGAAACCTGGCTTTGAGAAATTGTAGGAATTTTTGAAATGTATGTAATCCTGGGTGTGCAGAGGAATCCCCAAAATAAATAAATAAATAAACAAATAAAAGCAATTTGAATCTCTCTCTCTCTGACTTTTAAGTGACACTTGGCCTGTCTCTAGGCATTTGAATATGGGTAACTAGATAGCTCCTTCAAAGCATGGCATTTCCTATATTCCTTCCCTGTAAAGGAACTTCTCCAATTTGCTGTTTGTAAATTTTATAGAGCTTTAAGGGCCCACAGGTTAGACCCATAAGATACAGAGTCTTTGTGATAACTAATGGACTGTAAGAAAAGTCATGACAGATTTTTACAAAGAAAAATACACCATGACTTTTCTGACAACCCAATAAATATCTCAGAGTTTATTGGTAGTCTTAATATCACACAATAGTATATTTTTAAATATGGTATTGTTGATTACTTAGTTAAATATGTTGTTGACTTGACTTCTTTATATGCTTTCTTATACCATTAATTCAGATCTAGAACAATTTCTTGGTGAGATTGTGAGTGCAAAAAGATTCTTGGATATCTGTTTTAAATGCTACTTTACATTTTTGCCTAAAGTGTTCTTAACTCACTGTGTTACTTGAAATTTTACAATGGAAAATAAATACTTTTTGCTTTTGGTACTCAAAGCACCTCACAGTCAAATAGCAATGCCAGATTGAGAGTTTCTGTCAGTTGGTGATACAGAAGTATTTGACAAGAAGTTTTGGAGAAACAGAAGGTATAATAGGGTCAAAGAAATTCTAGAGCATAACTTGGCACCTTCTCATTTCATCCCTCTGTCTCTCTTTCCATTATTGTCTCCCTGAAACTATCAGTTATCCGTTCCTTTGCTCAAGTACGATATCTCTAAACCAGTTCCATTCAACTTTAGTTTATCCCCATGCTGCCAACAAATAATCTCACAAAGGTGTGGCTTTGTTTAAGTCACTAACTACTCTGTTAAAAAAAAAAAACTCGGGTTTAAGGGGTTGGCTGATGGTGCACCTGGTAGAGTGCACATGTTATAATGCACAAGAACCCAAGTTCAAGCTCCCAGTCCCTACCTGTAGGGCTGAAGCTTCACAAAAGGCGAAGCAGTGCTAAATATGTCTTTCTTTCTCTCCTTCTATCTTCCTTTTCCCTTTTATCTATTCTGTCTTTATAAAGATAAATAAATAAAATAATAAACTTTGGGTTTCCTTTTTGTGCATCTCATATATTTGAATCTCTAGATGAGCTTCCAAGGACTGTCACCAGCTGTCATCTGCCTTTCCAACCTCAGCTCCTGCGGTTCCTCCATACTCTCCTGCAATTCACTGACACCATCATAACTGATTGAGCATAATTGATTATATTTACTACTTTCATATCTTTCTTTAGCTATTTAAAATTTTTTTTTCATTACTTGTTTTTAATGAGAGAAAGAGATAGAGAAACAGATTAGGCAGGCAGAGACCAGAGCACTGGTCAGCTCTGGTTTATGATGGTGTTGGGGATTGGATTTGAGACTATAGAGCCTTGGGCATGAAAGTCTTTTCATAACCACTGTGCTATCTATCTGTCCATCTTCCATTCTTTTTTTTCTTTTTTTGCCTCCAGGGTTATTGCTGGGGCTTGGTGCCTATACCATGAATCCACTGCCATTTTTTCCCCTTTTGTTGCCCCTGTTGTTTATAATTGTTGTTGTTGTTGTTATTATTATTGCTGTCATTGTTGTTGGAGAGGACAGAGAAATCGAGAGAGGAGAGGAAGACAGAGAGAGGAGAGAAAGACACCTGCAGACCTGCTTCACCTCTTGTGAAGCTACCCCTCTGTGGGTGGGGAGCCAGTGGCTCAAACCGGGATCTTTACACTGGTCCTTGTGGTTCACGCCATGTGTGCTTAACCCACTGTGCTATCACCCGTCCCCCATTGTACTTTTTTTAGTCAGTAAATGTTTCTGTTTCCTTGACCCTCATTTCCTAACCACCAATAAATGCATGCCAAATAGCTTTCCAATTTAAATATTGATTTTGAGAATGTTATCCATTTTTGGCCGAGTTCAGGGAAATGGGCATGTACTTTGGGAGAGTAGGGAGAGTAGAGACAGTGACTTTCTAGGATAGAGTTTTTAAAAAATATATTTTACGTGTGTATTTATGTATTTATTTATTTATTTCGGATAGACACAGAGAGAATTTGAGAGGGAAGAGGAGACAGAAAGGGACACACACATACACACAGCCCTGGCTTCACTGTTCATGAAGATTTCCCGTGTAGGTAAGGACTGGGGACTTGAACTTGGGTCATTGTGCCCAACCTCTAAAATTTTTTAAAGTTTTTATTTATTTTATTTTTTATAGAGGCAGAGAGAAATTGAGAGTAGGAGGCAGAGGATGAAAAAGTTAGATACCTGCGACACTGTTTCACTGCTTATGAAGCTTCCCCCCTGCAGGTGAGGATGGTAGTTGTTGTATCCAAGTCCTTAAACATGGTACCAATGTATGCTCAACCAGGAGTACCCCTGAGTCTCAAGGGCCTTGTACTTAATAAAATAAAGTCAATTTGGAATGGTTACATATTGTATGGATCCATCTATATATTAATAATAATATCCCCATCATGGCAAAATCCTAGTGACCAAGGGCAGAGCAGAGTAGTGCTTGTCAGGTAAGAGGGACGGGGGTGGGTAATGGGAGAGCACAGGACATTGCTTTAAGGTGACAGAACATTCCTACATCTTGACTGGTTATGCTAACCTGCAAGTAGGGTAAATTTATGAAGATCTGCACACATACACACATATAAGTGAATGAATGTAAGAGCTGGTGTAAAACGAATAATACTTGAATAAACAGAACTCCACCAGTATCCTTTTTCTTATTTTGAAGTAATGCTATAGAGAGATGAGATTCCGTCGTTGGGGGAAGCTGGTCCACGGATACACAAAACTCTGTATCATTTATGCCACTTCCTGTGAATCCCTATTTTAAAATAAAAATGTATTAATTTTACTTTGCAAAGGCAAGGCCTCATGTATGCATGATTCCAGCACTCCTGGGCTACTTTTCATTCTTATAGGGAGACAGAGATAGAGGGAGAGAAACCACTGTATTGGAGCTTCCCCTGTGCTGTGGTGTTCCCATATGATGTGTTGGGTTTTGACTCTAGACCACATGCATAGCAAGTCATATACCCTACCAGGTGAGCTATATCTCTCTGGCTCTAAATAAAAGAAGAAGGAGGAGGAGGAGAGGGAAGGAGAGGTTGGAGAGAGAGGGGAAGAGGAAGAAGGAAAAGAAGGAGGGAGAGGAGGAGGAGGAGAAGTAGATCATTTCAAGAACTATCGAGGTAACCTTTATACTCTTTCTCCCATCTGCTTCCTATAAAGAATTCACTGACTATCATAAAAATGTTTATTATTCTGATCTACATTTTATGCAGTTGATAAATATTTAAACTAGAAGTAAGTTATAAAATTAAAAAAGGCAGTAGTATATGTGTTGTAATGTCACTTTACTCATGTTTTCAAGATTTATAGCTATGTGATACTACTATGGTATAGTTAATTATGTTATAATTATTCCCCATTAATTTTAACTTTTATATGACTCCACTGTTTTAACATACTGATAATAGAAAATTTTAAATAATATTTATACCCACAGATAGGGACATTAAATAGATGTTGCTTTGTCCAGAAATTAAATATTCTTTAGCCATTATAATTAATTAAAAAACTGAAGTTTATTAAAACTATTTTCTTGGTAAATTAAATGATGGAAATAATTTCTAAATATCATATACAGCATAAAAAATTAATGTCTATCTATGAAAAAAGTTGGAAGAAATTCAACAAATAATTCGTGGTAGTTATCTTCAGGATTATAAAGAGTGTTGTTTTTTCCCTCCTGTGTGCAAGAACATTATTAATATGACTATCAAGCCACAAAAAGACATTGGTGAATCTTAAATGAATATTGCTAAGTGAAAGAACGCCATCTAAAAAAGATAAGTAATGTGAGACTCCAATTATATGATATCCTGGAAAAGCTGTAGTTATTGTGATAGTAACAAGGTAAGTAGTCGCCAGTGTTTGGAAAGAAGGGAGAGAGATGAATAGGTGGAACTCAGAGTTTTCTGGGACTGAACTATTCTGTGCATTTTGATGATAACCTCATGACACTGCATTTATCCACATCCATAGAACTATATACGACATAGTTTCTGAACCCCAATGTAAAGAACATGTTTTTGTTCATAACAGTGCATTGATACTGGCTCACCAATGATAACAAGTGCAAATATTAATAACTGGAGGAATTATATGGAGGGTGTGAAAAGAGTTCAGTGGACACTCACTATACCAATAGCTCAATTTCCTATTAACTTAAATTTCTCTAAAAACAAGGTAGTTAATTTAGCAACAAATATACATGCTCTATTCTATGGAAAAATATTCTCACATTCACTCCCAGTATTCTTTTAGTACTTAAAAGAAGGAGCACTCCTCTATTAAATTTGCTCTTATCTTTCAAATCCTGTACTCTCTCCAAAGATGATATTTCTAATGCTTCTCCAACACATGCAGTGATAAGATTAGTGCTTTAGCATCGAGATGTCTTTCTTCTTAGGCTCAGCAAAGTCACTGCCATAGAGAATATTGACTGGGCACTGTTTCAGTCCTCTGAGAGGGAAAAGGAAAAAGGAAAGACAACTAGGGGATATTTGACTCAGAAGTGAAATATTGAGAATTAAAATGCATGGACTGAAAAATGAAAAACTGTTTAGTCAACCCATAACTGTGCTCTTGGGAAAAGTATAGCGACTGCTGTGAAAACAAGGACACAGGACATCGCTGGTAGTAGTGTGGAATTATATCCCTATTACGTATGCTCTTCTAATCAGTATTAAATGACTAAATAAAAAAAGTAAAATAAAAAAACAATCTGCCCTGGAAAAAATAAAAGAAAGAAAGAAAATTAAAGAATATTTTATGATAAAAAAAAGAATTTTGCTTGGACACCCTTATGCATGGGTGCAGACACACAATGCACACATGAAGAGAGAGGCAGAAAGAAAAAGACTATAAGATATCTCTGTTCTGTGCATTTTTCATGTTGACTTGATAAGTTTTGAAAATATTAATTCAGCCTTGGAAAGATGTACTAGTCTACTTTGCAGAATTAATGATGATCCAGGCCACTTGTGGAGGGGCACTCTTAAAGTTGATTTTTCTTTTCTTTTTTTTTTATTTATTTAAGAAAGTATTAATTAACAAAACCATAGGGTAGGAGGGGTACAATTCCACACAATTCCCACCACCCAATCTCCATATCCCACCCCCTCCCCTGATAGCTTTCCCATTCTCTATCCCTCTGGGAGCATGGACCCAGGGTCATTGTGGGTTGCAGAAGGTAGAAGGTCTGGCTTCTGTAATTGCTTCCCCGCTGAACATGGGCGTTGACTGGTCGGTCCATACTCCCAGTCTGCCTCTCTCTTTCCCTAGTAGGGTGGGTCTCTGGGGAAGCGGAGCTCCAGGACACATTGGTGGGGTCTTCAGTCTAGGGAAGCCTGTCCGGCATCCTGATGACATCTGGAACCTGGTGACTGAAAAGAGAGTTAACATATGAAGCCAAACAAATTGTTGAGCAATCATGGACCCAAAGCTTGGAATAGTGGAGAGGAAGTGTTAGGGGGGTACTCACTGCAAACTCTAGTGTACTTCTGCTTTCAGGTATATATTTTGCAGTAGTTTACGGATATGTGTAAACATATGCTCTCACTCACAGAAACTGGTGTATATCTAGGTTATGGGACTTTTTTAGAAGGTGAACCACCTGAGATGGAATTAGAGTATACTATGAGAGGAAAGGTCTCACCTGAGTAATGAAGCTGAAGGGTTGTCATTCCACAAGTGAAGTCTCTGGACACAGTCTGAAGTGAAGCATGTTGAGGTGGCAATCGTGTTGTTTAGGTAAGTTGATTTTTCTTACAATATCTCTGTTAGGTATATCAGCTAAACATGCCAGTGTTTGAAGTTTAGAAAATCATTCATCTCTTACTAAATATAAGGCTCATTTTAATTAATGTGATCTTCCTATCACAAACTTTTTTTTTCATTTTCCCTGAGATATATTTCCTGGAGCTTTCAACATGATCACAAATAATAAAAAAAAAAAAAACACTTAATAGACTCTTGGAATTATTCACACTGTAGCAATTTAAGAGACATTTTTTTCTTCATTTGCCATTTGGTTACGGTGACATTTTGTAAATATAGTGTGACCTGCACATACCATTTCTGGAGGTTATACTTGTGAAGAATCTGAATTTTATAGGAGAAAGTAGCAATGGGAAATAGAACAAAGGAAATATCTTCACTCTTTCTCTCTCCCTCTGTGTGTGTGTTTTAAAGGATATAAAGTATATGCCATGGTCCTTAAATAACCTACTTCCTTTTAAGAAGAAAAGACTCTATTAAATGCATTACTTCTTTGGTGGTTTCCATCATAATTAATGTATCTACTCAAACATATTGTGTATCATGTTGACTGCAAACATGGCCCTACATTTTGGACTCTTCATTATTTTGCTTCTAGTAGCACTTTAAGTCTCTGGTGTCTTAGCTCTCCTGAGACCTGGCATTTCTTTGTGTTGGAGAGGCAATTTAATCCATTTTTTACTGTCTGCAAAGAGGTTTTCAAACAAAACCTCAAACTCTTTGAATGTGCCCCAAGGATTCCACCAAACCTATAATCCTCCACTGTCTTCTGGGGCTGTGGAGGGTGGTGACAGGAATAGAGCTGGCACCAACTAGGAAGCCTCATTAGTGTTTGCGATTTTGACTTTTTTTTTTTTTGTGTTACTCTTCTGCTCTATGACTGTTTCAAAGTTGGAGCACTAACTATGCTCACGAGCTGACTGCATCCTTCCCCCAGATCCCCTGAATTCAAGCAACCTGGAAAGATCTGGAACAGCACCTCCAGACCACAGAGGAGGCCGGTGGACACACTTTCTCTTATATAGTCATCTGACTATAAACAGATGAGGGCTCTGCATCTAGATGTTGACAGTGTGACTGAGCAGCAGGAAGTCTAACTCCACCAAGGTGATGGTCATCCTAAAGTTTACAGGATTGTGACCATCTTGGGGCTTCAAGAGAATAGGAACAGGTATGCTGCTGGGTCACACAGATCTGGCTAGGACAAAGGCAAATTAGGGAGGAGAGACAAAGGAACAATGACCATGGCTGTCTCTTCTTCTTTGGAGCTCACACTCACTGGCCAGGAGAGAACATTCTAAAGTTTGTCTTCTGGAAAGAAAGAAGCCTGGTGGCATGGAAGAGCTCAGGGCCACACAACACCTAACAAGGAACCAGGGTGCCAGGCAAGGGGCCTGCTTTGATTCTCACCACCATGTAGATAATAGTATTTTGTTTTATAAATGAGGGAACTGAGGTTCAGAAAGATAAGGTGGTTCTACCTTCTGTATCCAAGTCAGTTCTGTGTTTTTTCTAATCTCTGCTGTGAACAACCACACAGATTTGAGTGCTGATGAGAATTTGCTGGTGTTGTGATAAGCTCTTATCAACCTCCCTCTCTCTCTCCCTCTCTCTCTCTCTCTCTCTCTCTCTGTTGCTTCCAGGGTTATTTCTGGGACTTGGTGCCTGCACTATGAATCTACTACTCCTGGAGGCTATTTTTTTCCTTTTGTTGCCCTTGTTGTTTATTATTGTTGTTGTTAATATTATTGTTGTTGTTGCTGTTGTGGTTGTTGGATAGGGCAGAGAGAGGTCGAGAGAGGAGAGGAAGACAGAGGGGAGAGCAGACCTGCTTCACTGCTTGTGAAGTGACCCCCCCTGCAGGTGGGGAGCTGGGGGCTCAAACAGGGATCCTTACACTGGTCTTTGTGTGTGTGTTCTCTCTCTCTCTCTTACATTATATTTATTTATTCATTTATTAGCTAGAAAGAAACTGAGATGGAAGTGATAGGTAGGGAAAGAGACAAAGAAACACCTACAACACTGCTTCACCAGACGTGAAACTACCCCCACGCCTCCTGCAGGTAAAGACTGGAGACCTGAACCCAGACCCTTATATGCACAGTAACATGGGTGCTCAACTGGGTACACCACCACCCAGCCCCTACTCTTAGCTCTTTTTCCCACCTCTCCAAAGAACTTGCATTCATTTCCCTTTTCCGTTAAATTTGCGAGTGTCCACTTCTCTCTCTCTCTCTCTCTTTGCCTCCAGGGTTATTGCTAGGGCTCAGTGCCTGCACCGTAAATCCACTGCTCCTGGAGGTCATTTTCCCCCCTTTTGTTGCCCTTGTTGTAGCCTTGTTGTGGTTATTATTGTTATTGTTGATGTCATTCGTTGTTGGGTAGGACAGAGAGAAATTAAGAGAGGAGGGGAAGACAGAGAGGGGGAGAGAAAGACAGACACCTGCAGACCTGCTTCACCGCTTGTGAAGCGACTCCCCTGCAGGTGGGGAGCCAGGGGCTGGAACCAGGATTCTTAACGCTGGTCCTTATGCTTTGTGCCACTTGAGCTTAACCCGCTGCGCTACTGCCTGACCTCCAAGTGTTCACTTCTCTTCAGACAAACTTTTTCTAAGTTCAGGTAAAAATTTTCTAAAGTAACAAAAAAGTAAACATTAAATGTTTATGGACACAATTTAATCTTCTGAATTTTTAGCAACAGTTTTTCATACCTGTTTGATTTTATTCACAGAAATGTTTCTTGAGACAAACTTAGCAGGTTATGGAAAAAGATCTGGCAAAAGCATTGCTCAAATACATCCTTCTAGCTGAGTTGAATCTTCTGGTTTGAATTTCAAGCTTCCATTTACTAAAGCATAAGCTTGCTTAGCTGGTATGAGATTTAAAAAAACAAGTCTTTAATGTTTTGTTTAGTTTTTCCATTTTTTGGACCAGAGCACTGCTCATCTCTGGCTTATGGTTGTGCTGGGGACTGAGCCTGAGACCTATAGTTCCTCAGGCTTGAGAAGTGTTGTATAAACCACTCTGCTAGCTCCCCAGCATGCTAACAGTTGTTCTTTTTTTTTTTAACTTATCCTTTTTTATCACATGCATATTACCCACACGTATAAACCAGGAAAACATAAGTATCTCTAACATCATGGGACTTCACATCAGCAAGCTCTTGGCTTAAATCCTTTATTATCACTTTGTTGGGAGAAATAATGATTTACAACACTTGTGTACAGCTTCTTGGTTTAAATATTAAAGTCACTGCTGCTGAGTGTATGACATATTTATTCTCTCAAACAATATTAACATAAAATACAATGACACTATTTTTTCTTATTCTTTTTTATACCAGAGAATTCCTTTGCTCTAACAGTGCTAGGGATCAAGCCTGAGATCTGCAAACAAGTTCAATATTTATCAGTGGAAGAGTCATGTGGATTAAGTCTATGAATTGCTGGAAAAAACCTGCTTTTTCCCAATCAAGGCGGGGATACTTCTGCCCCGTAGCTGATGTGATAATGTGGGTCTGAGCTCACACTTCATTTTTCTGTGTGTCAGTTTTCATATCATAAATAAGTAATATACACATAATTATAACATGCTATAGAAATAGAATACATGGTGCAGAATGCAGAGTAAAGAGAAATAATTCTGTAAAATTGCCTCACTAACATGTACAATTCAAGTCAGAGGAAGTTATCTATACATTCTTAGAGTTCGGTTTGAGGTAAGTAAAGCCAGATTCTAATCCAATGAAATGAATGAGACTATATGTGTGTGTATTGAAATATATATGCTGAACACAGAAGTATATATATATATATGTCATATGTAATTTATGTATCATATCTATGCCATGAAATAAGCTATCTAGTTAGTTAGCTATTCACTCAGGTAATGCACATATTTAGAAAGGATTCTTATTAGGTGGTTCCTTTCTTCAAATTTTAAGCCCTTTCACAATTCACATCAGCTCCCCTCAAGGGATTTAAGTGCATATGAGTCTTTCACATATGTTGTAAGTACACACATAAAGTTCCTTTAGAGCTGACATATGTTACTGCTGTATTTAAATGTCTTTATATATCCTTCCAAGTAAATCAATTAATGAATACTCTAGTTTGTGTTTGTGATAAGGAATATATTCTTAAGCTCCTCTGCTTTTTCTTTTACCCTTTAACAGTAATTAGTTACATTTTCCTTTACTTGCACTCTTGTCTCCACTTTTATTTTTTTATTTATTTATTTTTCTTCTTTTTTTAATTAAAGATATTTTTTAACATTTTTATTTTATTTTATTTATTTATTCACTTTTGTTGCCCTTGTTGTTTTATTGTTGTAGTTATTATTGTTGTTGTCGTTGTTGGATAGGACAGAGAGAAATGGAGAGAGGAGGGGAAGACAGAGAGGAGGAGAGAAAGACAGACACCTGCAGACCTGCTTCACCGCTTGTGAAGCGACTCCCCTGCAGGTGGGGAGCCGGGGTTCGAACCGGGATCCTTATGCCGGTCCTTGTGCTTTGTGCCACCTGCGCTTAACCCGCTGCACTACAGCCCGACTCCCTTGTCTCCACTTTTAAAGCACTTCTTTTCAGATAACCAGGAAGGGGATAGGACCACAAGAAATCTAACAGAAATATCCCTTGCCTTTCCATAACTATTAATAGAATTGTATCATACATTAGGGAGTGCCAGTTCTATTCCTCTGCTCAACTTTCGTGTCACCACCGATTCTCAAGAGAATAAAGCAGGGGCTAAGGAAGGGACTGTTTGGCAGGAATGCACTGTGCTGTATCTTCAGTGATACTGTTTACTCTATATGAAATTATAAGCTACTTAATTATTCTTACATTAATAACCTTTTTAATTGACAGCTTCCCCTCCAAAACTCATTATCAGTTTTTCTTTTTTTAATATAAATGATCAAAAAAAGCTTTAATTTTCCAAAGATTATACACGAAATTCAACCTTTTTGGGAGTAGGGGCTGACTTACTGCCCTTGTATTTTTCAGTCACCCTTTGTTTCTTTTATGACAGTCTTGCACTCTATTATGTACATTCACATAATACAAAATAAAATGACATTTGTCTCAGTTGCATAGGATCACAATAGAAAAGATTCATGCTCTGTGCTTAG
Source organism: Erinaceus europaeus (assembly GCF_950295315.1). Classification (NCBI taxonomy): domain Eukaryota; kingdom Metazoa; phylum Chordata; class Mammalia; order Eulipotyphla; family Erinaceidae; genus Erinaceus; species Erinaceus europaeus. The sequence continues at coordinate 77,375,835 of NC_080175.1, forward strand.
CACAACACAGGTCAAAAGATACAGGTGACAACATTAGTGTTTTTCATGTTTGTCTACTATATGAGTTTAGCATGTTTAACCCATTCAACAAGAAAAGTCAGACAGGCTGTCCGAGACCAGGTTACAAGTGGAAAGATATTTGTCAAGGCTGCTTTCACTGGCAATATACTTTAATGAGATGGCATTGAGAGAAGGTGGTTAAAAGAACAAAGTCAGGTTTGTTGTGAGGGCATCAGTAACCCAAGAAGCCAAGAAGCCTCACTGCTTGGGGGCAGAGGCTGTGGAAAGGGTAATTGCAGGGAGTGCCAATCACACATGCATACTACACTGAAACAACTGGCCATTGATGGTTCCTCACCAATGCAGGGGCACATAGGCAGCAAGAATGGGAAGCAATAAACACTTAAGCATTCATATCTGTTTGCCATTCAGGAAAAGACTCGTCTTGTGAATTTCATATCTGTTGAGTGAACCACAGATACCTTTGATTTTGGTCTCCATGTTCCTCCTGAGAATTCTGAAAAGTTGTGAATTTAGTCAAGAAAGTCTGTTACCTCCAGAAAAAATCTGGTGAAAAGATGCACATGGATAGAGATTAGGATCCCCTGGGACCCAATCTGCTCAAAGCATTTACCCAGGCAACTCCACAATGTCAGCTGCTACCTTCAAGGGCATGGGAATTTCAGATTCTACTGTCATTGTCGTTGGTAGACTTTTCACTTCCTTCCAAAGAACCTGGGAAGGTCTGCAGTAAAATTCAGTCATATTGCATTACAAGAGGGATTAAGATGAAACAGTGGAGTTCAAGAGCTAAAAGACAGACAAGCAGGGTGAAGTGACCATCTTTCAGATAGATGCCATTAGGATGCTTGATTCAAAGGAAGAGAGAATAGAGGGAGAAACTGAAGAAGTGCTTTCAACAGCATTGGGGCTGGAGTCATTAAGTGGCAACTGCTATTGAGGAAAAGCCTCCTTTAAATCAAACCACTGAGCAGGAAAAGTTGAAAGTTGTTCTTGTGGCAAGAATACTCCAGAAAACGGATAATGTTGCAGTAGTTATTAGGGTCTAAACAAAGATAACGAGGAATTATTTTGATGAGTGTAATCACACATGATTGATTTTTTTTAAATGGAATCCTCTGATCTTAATTACATTCTTTGGTATATAAACCATAAAAAAAATCATACTTTTTTTTTTCTTTACAAGGCTTAGTCTCCTGTGAATCAATTCAGTTCATGATTCAAATTAAGTTAAAATGCCAGATTGAATTCATATGAAACATGAAATAATACATTTATGTTCTTGGTGCTTAGGAATTACAGCATGATTTTTATTGTGATTTCTCCACTGTGCTTGATATGCTGTATCTCTCCAAGCAGGTGATCAATAAATATGTTGATTTACTTGATTTAACCAGTACTTGTGACTCTTTTCGACATCTGATTATTGAAGGCATGGAAATTACATTTGTTACTTAGCTAGATAATAATCTTTCAGTTTGTTATATCATGTAGATATTTTAATTAATTGCATTATAATTTTTACATTGTTTTTGTTTCTTCCTTTAATTCTGTTGTCATTATTTACTCTTTCTTCTTGCATCTCTCTGACTTTGCTCCTTAGGTTTTTGTTTTGCAGGTCTTTTTACTTAGCTTCCTAATATTTTAATGTTCCTTCTATGTGGGGCACTATATTCGGATGAACTTTAACTCCTTATCTCTACCCAAGCAGTTTTATGACCTCATCATGGACACATCCTCTTAAGTATTTACACCTGCATGTCCCAGAGGCAAATCACTATCAGACGTGAAAAAAGACCCACATTTGTACATTCTACTATTTTTAAATTGGTACATTGTATTTGTTTTGAGGACAGTCTTAGTTTATAAGACTCTTTCACTGAATATTTATTTAACTATTTAACAAGAGAAATACCAACAGAGGAAGAGAGAAGTGGGGGGAGGAGTACTAGAGCACTGTTCAGTCCTGGCTCACAGTGGTTCTGGGGATTGAATTTGGGACCTCAGAGCCACAGGCAGGAAAGTTTCTTTGCATAATTTTTACGCTGTTTCCTCATCCCCTATTTTATTTTAAGAAATAATTAATTAGCTACTTTCTTAATGAGACAGAGAGAGCATCACTATGCCATATGCACTGCTAAAGATTGATATCTGAACTTCATGCTTGCAAGTTCTGTATTCTATAGCTGTGTTACCTTCTATAAAAGTAATGTGACACATCTTCAAAATAAGTCAATATTACACACCCTCCACTAAAGTCTACTAGATGCTCTCCAACTTTGCAGCCTACTCTTCCTTTCCAAAAGCAAACCATTAAAAATCATAGTTCTGTGCTCTGAGTCTAAAAGTCTGCTTGCTTTTGACTTCATTTCCTCATTTGGTTTCTTTATATGCCCCCCTACAAGTGACATAATTCAGTATAGTTCTTACATATAAATCCCTTTAACATTGCCTACCAGTCCAGTTTATTGATAATCAATTCCTTTAACTGATGTTTATCTGAAAATCTGTCACTTCAGAATTGAGTGATAATTTAGCTAGGTGTAGACTATTCTTGACAGAGCTTCTTTCAATTACTATTTTTAATTGTTTATTCTTTTAAAATTTATTTTTATTAGTGATTTAATATTAATTTACAAAAGTACGAGACAACAGGGGTATAATTCCACACCATTCCCACTACCAGAGTTCTGTGTCCCCATCCCTTCCATTGGAAACTGCAGTAGTTCTCCCAAGGTCACAGATATGGGTTCATTATTATTTCCAGAACTATCTATATTTATATATATTTGCCCATTTTTTAATGGTCCTGCCTTCTTTTCCTTTCTCAGTCACATCTACACCTATTGCTACTTCTGAATGTCCTCCTTTTTCCCTCTTCTCTCTCTATGTATTGATGGAATTGGAATTTAGAGCCCTCTGGTCATCTTCCCTTAACATTTCTGCCTCTATGGGAGTATAGACCAACATTCTTTTGGAGGAGCAGAGGTAGAAGTTCTGGCTTCTATAACTGCTTTTCTGCTGGACATGGATATTGTCAGGTTTATCCATACCGCTAGCCTGTTTCTATCTTTCCCTAGTGGGGTAGGGCTCTGGAGAGATGAAGTTCCAGACATATTGGTGAGGTCACCTGCCCAGGGAAGTCAAGATGGAATTATGATAGTAAATGCAACTTGTTGGCTGAAAGGCTGTAAGATACACAGCAGGACAAACTGATTAATAAACAGGAACCAAAAAGTAGTAACAGAGCAGATGAAAATAGGGATCTTAGGGTGGAAAGAAGCTAGCAAGTTTATTTTAGGTATGTTCCTTGAAGCCCACAATTTTAGTAATCTTTGCATAAGCTTGGTAGCTAACATGCAAGTGGATTAAAATATTGTCTGATAAGATGTCAGAGTTGAGAACAGGACTCAAAAGCTAGATTAGGACAGAGAATAGCTCTCAAACTTGAAGAAAGTATATGAATACTTTCTTCTGAGTCCCTATCAGTTTGAGATCACAGTCCTGGTCACAGCTGGGAACATTCTAGGTTGCACTCATTTCAGGACCAGTCTTCCTCAAGTTCCAGGATAGGATGACCCAGTCTCCCTTTGGAGACTGGGGCAATCCCTACCATTGCTACTTTATAGTGAAGGCAAGGTCCTGCAGAGGCCCACAAAAGGGCTTATACTGATGTTCCTGATGGAAATGACTAGTGATGGTGGAGAAAGGTAACTATTAAAGGTCTAGGCCTATCATATCTACGTGGGGATTCAAGGATTCTATACTAGGGCTCCCAGATGATGGGATGGCATGGTATTGGCCAAAAAGGCCATTATTAAGTAATTCAGTCTCTTGCCTTTTTCCAGCTTTTGTAGTCCTTTCTTTGTCTGACAAGTTTAGACTTTCTCCCAGTTATAAAGTGTTGGGTTTTATTTGTTGTTTCCAAACCAGTACACCATATATATATATATATATATATATATATATATATATATATATATATATATATATATATCATCTCACTTGGAAAAACATTATACAGTGTTTTTCTAAATATTATCAAGGGGTAACAATAATGCTGATGCTGTAGAAGAGATTAGAAGATATATCTGACTTTCTTTTGTGTAGTTAGTTAAGTAGATAGTGTGAAGGAAGTGAAGTATGGGTATGAGAGGAGGGTATCTAGACCTATGTAGTAAATATTTGATTGGATTATTTATGGTGCCTTCTTTAGGCCTTTCTACTTACTTGCTGAGTTAATTAAGTCTAAGTCTAATCACAGCTGACTATTAAGTATTTTTACTTTGTGGTATATAGTTGCCCCTAACTTATGGAAACTTATATAGATGTACCCAGTCCCCTAGGCCATAGGCTACATGTAGAATTTAGAAGTTTGTTAGGGAATGCTCCATTTGAAATAGAACTGGGTAGTACCATGTGTTAGGAAAGGTGTCACCAGATTATTGGAGTTGGAAGGCTGACATCTCAAACTTGCTGTCTCTGGTTACAATTCAAAGCAAAAAGGAAGAAAAAAATCATCAATTAATTTTTTAATATATCTTGTCAGTTCTTCCTGGCCTTTAGAGTTTCTGCTGAGTAATCAGTTGATAGTCTCATGGAGTTTACCTTCTATATGGCTCTTTGCATTTCTCTTGCTATTTTTAATATGCACAATCCCTCTTATTTAGCTGTCTTGTTCTTTCCCCCTCTACCTAGAGATCATTTCCGTCTTTTCCTTCCCTACATGATGATGCTCAGTCACTGGATTTCATAAATGTTCTTTCCATTATCTCCTACCTCATCCTTAGTCTAGTCATTTATTCTTTGCAAGACTATAGCAGTAGCTCTTCTGATAACTAGCCTTCTAACTTTCTATCTCTAACCCAGCTTCAAATCTATCTCTATAACTAATCCTGTAGAATAAATTTCAACTCTTGACCAACACAAAGGCTATCACTGCATGGGCCCAAGGGGAATGTTGGAACACCAAATGAGACCCAAATTAAGCTTTTGTATAGACTTTTGAGTTGCGTCACCATTAACATTCCCAATCTTCTTTTTTCCCATAATTTAAACTAATATTAATTTGGTCTTCTGTCATTTGTAACCCAGACAGCTTAACAGACACATCACTGTTTTATACAAAATAAAAAAAATCAAACTTTATCTCCCTGAAAGGACAAACTAGTTACCCTCTTTTTACCCTTATTTCTGTTCTCCCAGCCCAGCCCAGCACACTGTCATGCCTTTACAATTCAGATTTCTCCCCTCATTCAAAATACCACTCTTCAGCAAGCCTCCTCTATAAATCCTTCTTTAACTCTTTCAAACTGAAATGGGCATTATTAAGATGTCTTGTGTTCAGTAGGACCACTTACAAAGGAAACCCAATCAATAGATGATACCATCCAAGGACTGAACTGCTAAGTACCTTCAACAGCATTTAAGTGAAAGGCATGGTTGGAATGAATTCGGGAACAACTTCCCTAGTTGTCAGGAGATCCTCTGAACTCTTAAACCTCCAGTGCTGCCTTTCAAGAAAGAGATGAATGAAATAGTGTTTTGAAGTGAGAAGACCCTTGATAAATATCTGATCAGGTCAGATAAAAATGGATTTCAGTGTTTCTACGTCTCTAGAGTAGTGAAGAGGGTGGGAGTACGTTCCATTCCTTATACAGTAAAGTCATTGAATCGGTGCCTTTAGAATATTACCATAGGGGAAAAAGTATATAATGTGCCCCACTGTGTTTTCATAAACAATGAATAATTTCTCCATTATTTAAATCATGAGTCTGATCATTAATTTGATCTCTATACTGGCAGAACAATATTAAAATATTTATATGGAATAAATTCAAAGAAAACATTTTTCTTTGAGTTTCTCCTAAATTCACATATTTGCAAACTTTAATAGAAGAAACTGCAGAGTAGAAGAGAGGAACATGGATTAAACACCTACCAGTGTGTTAGATATTTTGTACATAGTACACAGTGTATACGGGTAGTATTGATTAAAGGCAATATCTTGCTTTTTCAAGAACTTCCCTTCCACCCAGACATAGCAGCTCTCATAAATTTTCTACCATTAAAATGTAGGGGAAATGTAGTGCTTATCAAAAAAACTGATTCCAAAACTTTGTAAGAACTGTGGTGGTTATCTTTGGTTGGAGAGAGAGCTGGGACACAGAACTTTGGTGCCGGGTGTGGTGTGGAATTTTCTATACCCTATAATCTTACAATCCTTTTTTTAATCTACTATTAATCACAAGTAAAAAATGGGGAAAGCATAGTGCTCAAGTACTTTATCCAAGAATGGAATTATGAATTTAAATCCCAATTCCATCTTTAAACATCTGTATGACTGTAAGGAAATTGCACAACCAGCCTGAGCCCTGGTTTCATCATCTGTAAGATGAGTGTATTCATAGGACCAACACCATAAGGTCATTGCAATGAGTAAGTGAATTATTTTTCAATGATATTAGGAGAGAGTATAATACTTGGTAAGTGTTAACAATATTTCTTAACCAAATTAGCAAAATGATCCCAAATAACACTCACTTGTGCAATAAAATAGCAAGGTGACTCCCTTGCTCCAATCAACACTCCAGGAAAGTATTTCCAGGACAATATTATAAAAATATAGAAAATTTTGAATATTTGACTATCTTTGAAAATTCCACCAGAATAACTGGCACAAGTCTAAGCCACTGGAGAAAGAGTGTCAATTATTATTGCTTCCTTATTTTCCTCTAGAAATCGAACTATGAAATACATATATCACCCCAAAGGATCTAATATGGATAGAGATGTTTTGAGAAGGAAAATATTAGCCCTACCCAAGTTATTCATCAATAGTTTACAAAATTATGAGGTCCCAGGGGTAGCGTGCACACACATATGTGATGTGTGTAAGTCACTGCATCCTCTACCAAAATGTCCTGTTCCCCCACATCCTGATAGCCATCATAGTTCTCACAAAGCCCAAGAGATAGTTTGGTTACAATCTCCCTTCCTTCCTTCCTTCCTTCCTTCCTCCCTTCCTTCCTTCTTTCCTTCCTCCCTCCCTCCTTCCCTCCCTTCCTTTCTTCCTTCTTTCCCTCCCTTCCGCCCTTCCTTCCTTTTCTCTTTCTCTTCCTCTTTCTTCTTCCAAGTTTCTTTGCTTTAGTTATACATATTCTACATATGAGTGGAGCTGTCCCATAGCTGTCTTTCATCTCTGCTTATTTATCAGCATAATCACCTCCCTTTCCATTCACTGTGTTCCAAATAATACAAGCTTATCTTTTTTATTTGAAGAATAAAATTCTGGCACAACTTCTTTATCCAGTTGTTTGTTGATGGGTATTTAGGTTGCTTCCATATTTTGGTTGTTGTGAATAGTGCAGCCATGAACACAGGATGCTCATGTTCTTTTGAACTAGTGTTTTCATGTCCTTTGGGTATATGGCTAAGAATGGTATGACTGACTCTTAAGATATTTTTATTTTTATCCCCTCCCTCAAGGTATCTAAATGATGTATTTTTCTTTTTAAAAGTATTTTGTTTATTCATGAAGAAGATAGGAGGAAAGAGAAAGCGGGAGGGGAACAGACATCACTCTGATACAAATGCTGCTGGGGATTAAACTCAGGATCTCATGCTTTAGAGTCCAGTGTTTTATCCACTGAACCACCTCCCAGACCACTAAATGATGTACTTAGTATGTGTGTATATTAAGAATGTTGCACTGAGAAATTCCCAATTCCTAGAGGTCATCAGAAAAGAGTTATTCAACCAGTAAAATTCTTTTTAAAAAAAATTTATTTCTTTTTATTTTATTGGATAGGACTGAGAGAAATTGAGAGGTGAAGGGAAAATAGAGAAGGAGAGGGAAAGAAAAACACCTCCAGACCTGCTTCACTGCTCATGAAGCTTTGCTCTTGTAGGTAGGGAATGAGGGCTCTAATCTGGGTCCTTGTGCACTATAATGTGTATGCTCAACCAGGTATGTCACCACCACACCCCACTAGTGAAATTTTCCCCACTGCATAGGAAAGGCAGTGACAAGAAGCATACCTCTGACAGACCTGCATCCTCATTTTCCAGGGAAGACAGTCGTCAATATTACATGAGGATCAGGTCAACGGCTTGAACCCAAGACTAATCATAGACTGTGCATGTATTGGAAGTGAAGAATTAAAGGTGGCTTTAAAGCTCACATGTAAATTTTGTCAATCATATCCTCCCAAATTAGGATTTCTGTATAGTTGAGAGTTTATTAAAAGGAAGATAGAGTTTACATTTTAGGACTGCTATATCTATGGTATCCACAAGCTAATCAAAACAAACAGCTTAATTAAAGGTAGACTCACCCAATAAAATAGTCCGGGAATGACAGAAGAAGAGATGGAGGGTTTCACCTTAGGAAGCCTGGGTGACAAATATGGCAATGACTCACCCAAATGGCAAAGGCAGGAATGAAGAATGACAAGCAAGAAAGATGCTGGCAGTGAGAAAAGTCATGCACAACTGTAAACTCGTTACAGACTCACAGGAATGGAACTGGTGGTGCAGGGTCTGGTTCTGAGGTGATCCTCTGTCAGGAGGCATGTACTCCAATATCACAAGGCTGCATAAAGACACACACACACACACACACACACACACACACACATACACACACACATCCCCCTAGCACTCCCCTCCCCATGGTGGTTATCAGACAGGTTTGGAAATAAACAGGTTCCCACTCATATTGAAGGATGAACATGCCACTATCTGATAACTGGGTGTCACTTTGCCTATGAGAATTTGGGATGGCTTTCTGCATGAGTTGCTGAAATGCCACCACTTTTCAGATGATATCAAGTATAAATAAGTGCCATTACTTACAATAAGATGCAGGCTTTGTTTTGCTACAAAGCAGCCAGGCAAATTCTGATTTAAGTCAAATAATTCACTGAAGAGGACACTGCCACCATTGCCTCCCAGTTTCTGAAAAGGCTTCTTCTCATCTTTGGCTTTTATGGCATAGCAAACACAATTTTGAGGAATAACTGCATGGACTGAAGAAAAAAAATATTTTTTAAATATTTATTTATTTGACAGGACAGAGAGAAATTGAGAGGGGGAAAAGCATTAGGGAGGGATAAAAAGAGCAATCGCGGGAGCCTTCAGTAGCACAGTGGGTTAAGTGCACATAGCACAAAGTGCAGGGACCAGGGTAAGGATCCAGGTTTGAGCTCCCAGCTCCCCACCTACAGGGGGAGGGGCACTTCACAAGCGGTGAAGCTGGTCTGCAGGTGTCTATCTTTCTGTCCCACTCACCCTTTGTCTTCCCCTCCTCTCTCAGTTTCTCTTTGTCCTATCCAACAGCAGCAATAATGACAATAACAACATCAACAAGGACAACAAAATGGAAAAATGCCCTCCAGGAACAGTGGATTCGTAGTGCAGGCACCCAGCCCCAGCGATAACTTTGGAGGCAAAAAAAATAAAAATAAAAAGATAAGAGAGAAATCCCCTCCTGTAGGTGGGGACTGGGGTCTTGAACCTGGGCCCTTGTTTGTTTGTAATGTGTACACTCATCTGGGTATGCCACCACTCGACTCCAAGAGTATTTTTGACTTTGTGGGGGTAAGGGATAGTGGGGGATGAGGATGGCCACCTTAGGGGAAAATGTGCTACTTGACTCCATTCTGTTCCACTTGTTTCTTGTGTGGTTTTGCTAAATCACTAGTCAACCAGAGTGTCTCCACCAGCACCGAGAGCACACAGGGAAGTCTGTGAGTCACAGAGGTACAGAGCTAAGAGTCTTGGCTTGAGTATTCTGTCTGAGTGACCCTGAGCATGTCACTGTGTCTCTAAGGAACCTGCTTTCCTACCTGGAAGTAAGGCTAAATATACACTATTTCCTGGTCAGTAAGTAGCTCATCTAGATAGTTTGTCCTCCCTGTCATGTGAACGATCCAGGTTTGAGCAAGGACCCCACAGCTCTAGTGGAAGCTTTGGTACTGCGGTGCCTTTCCCTCTCTGAAAAAGTCAGCCTAGAGTAGTGAATCCCCAGCAGCAACAACAGCAACAACAAAATAATAGTATATCATAGCTGGGGAAGTAGCTCCACTGGAGGAGTGCAGGGCTTACAGGCCTGAGGCTCCTTGTCTGACTGATTTTCCAGAGCTGCAGTACCTGAGGTGCTCTGGTTTCTCTCCCTTTCTCCCTCCCTGCATTTCTCACGTGAATTAAATTAAATAGAATAAATCTTGTATGAAAGGAGGCATTATTGCCCTACAGCAGTATGGAAGTCTCAGCTGTGTGTGACCGAGAATCAGCCTGGGTTTGCTCTACATTCAGTTCAACCCTTGCAGGTCCAACTCTAGCCTTTACCACATGGTTGTCCCCTTTGCCTTGACTTATCCACCCTTTTTCTCCTCCTGCCAACCCCTAGTCAGCCTTTCAGTGCAAGGTTTCATTTAGCTCATTTGTTTGTTTTCTCTGAATACCATAGGTGAGTTTTTTTTTTTTTTAATCATATAGTGTTTTTCTTTCTCTGTCTTTTTTTTTTTTTTTGCTTCTAGGGTTATCACTGGGGCTCAGTGAATCCACTGTTTCTAGAGGCCTTTTTTTCCACCCACCCCCATTTTTGTTGCCCTTGTTATTGTTGTTATTGCTCCTGCTGTTGGAAAAGACAGAAAGAAATGGAGAGAGAAGGGGAAGACAGAGAGGGGGAGAGAAAGACAGACACCTGCAGACCTGCTTCACCGCTTGTGAAGCAACTCCCCTACAGATGTGGAGCTGGGGGCTCGAACCGGGACCCTTGCGCTGGTCCTTGCGCTTCGTGCTCCATCTTTGTCTTTATACTGACTGTGGGTAAGTTGCTTTTCCAGATGTGATTGGAAGAAAGTCCTAGAGGCTATAGAGAGCGCTCACTGAGTAGGGTGCCTGCATTGCTATGCTTGCTACTCACGTATAAACCTTGCCACCACCCAGGAGATGCTAATTTCCTCGCTGACATATATAATAAACTCAGATATTTTAAAAATAGGAGCATCCTTCTAAGGAGCAAGAGAAGGAGGAGGAGTGAGTTGGCAAGCCAGAAAATACCTTAGACTGACTAGGTCTTCAAGCTTCCCGGTAGATAAAGGCTTTGAGCTGTATGATACTGAAGGAGAGTAAAGCAATCCAAACTAGATCACAAGGTAGGCTTCTGGATCCACATGGAGATGAACAGTTTGGAAATAGGTGAAAGGGAAACTAGTAGAATTAACACTTTCTAAATAGATACTATATACCAAGTTTGGAGCTAGTCTCTCTCGAACAAAATAAATGGAATTCTTACCACAATTCTGAAAGGCAGGTTTTATCACCCTCAATTTCTAAAACCTGCCTTTTAGAACTAGGCCTAGGCTCATGCTATTTATTTAACTTAACCCCACTGACAGCACAGAACGGTTAGAAGGTTTGAAGTTTGGGATTTGGAGACTGGGGTTGAGATGTTAGTCTTGCTATTCATTATATAACTGTAGATGACTAGTCTGGTGTATAGTATCTATTTAGAAAGTGTTAGCTCTACTAGTTTCCCTTTCTTCTATTTTCGAACTGTCCATCTCCATGCATTGTGGGTGACATGTGAGGGTCTTTATACTTACCAGTACAGCTATGACAGAGGAATCTTGGATACCCTGTCTTCCTGTCATAACAGCCCAATGGGTATTTTCAACTCCCATGAGTCAGACATGTGTGCATTGAAATTCCTCTGAAATTTGTGGTGAGAAAATATTTGTGTCAGCTATTAGCTAAGCTTCCACTAAGCATGCCACTGATCACAATTAATCAGGGATGTTTGTTCATGGGCATGTCCTGCGGGTTGGTCAGGTTCTTGTGCAATGATCTGGGGAGTAGCTCTTGACCCACTGCTACAGCAGAATGATGGCCAGCAACACTCCACACAGAAGTTGGGTCTGCTTTGCTCATGACTGGGAGACCCTCCATGAGTCTCGAGGAACACGTGAAGGAACAAACTGGAATCCAATAGGGAGGGTTAAGTGCTGGCTTCACTTCTGCCACCAGCAGCATATGTCAGGAAGCAAGTGTTCAAACTCCCTGATCTTCTCATTTCTAACTTGTTTCCAAACTACTTTACTGGGGGGAAATAATGGTTTCTAGGACAGTTGTTGATACATGATTACAGTTTATTTTATTTTTTTTATCTAAGGTATTAATGGTTTATAGTCAACAGCAAATACAGTTGTTGGTACATGGATGATTTCTCAGTTTTCTGTGAAATGTTCTCACCCCCTGCCTAGTTCCTTTTCCACCAGGACCTGAAAGTTCCATACCTTTCCAAGTCCCCAGAGTCCACTTTTGTGCAATATACCAAATTCAGTCCAAGTTCTGCTATGTGTTTCCCCTTCTGTTCTTATTTCTCAACTTCTCTCTATAAGTGAGATCATCCCATATACATTCTTCTCTTTCTGGATTATCTCACTTAACATGATTCCTTCAAGCTCCATCCAAGATGAAATGAAGAAGGTGACTTCATCATTTTTAATAGCTGAGTAGCCCGTTATATAGATAGACCACAATTTTCTCAGCCACTCATCTGTTGTTGGGCAGCTCGCCTATTATTCCTCTCCTGAGGATATACCCTAAGGAACCAACCACATCCATCAGAAAGAACTATGTGTGCCTAAGTTGAAAAACAAGATCAGAAGAGAAAACACAGGTAGAACCTGAACTGGAATTGGCATATTGCACCAAAGTAAAAGACTCTGGGGTACGTGGGGGTGGGGGGAGAATACAGGTCCAAAAAGGATGACAGAGGACCTAGTGGGAGTTATATTGTTATATGGAAAACTGGGAAATGTTATGCATGTACAAGCTATTGTATTTACTGTCAAATGTAAAACATTAATTCCCCAATAAAGAAATTAAAAAAAAGAACTATGTGTATCTATGCTTATCGCAGCATAATTTGTAATAGCTAAAACCTGAATACAGTTTCTTATATCATCATGATAGCTGTTGTCATGAAATGAGGATGCTGGGCCTGGTGATTTTTGATGCTCTGTTCAGCTCTCGGCTTCTTGGCAATTCTTACTGTTAAATCCCCTTTGAAAGAATGTGCTTTTTAGGATTCTTGCATTTTCCTTTCTTTTCAGTTTCTGTAGCATTTCTGGGGGGGGATTCTTTGTTCAGCTCTGTTATATGATGATAGTGGGGATTGAACCTAGGAGTTGAAGTTTCAGGCATGAAAGTCTTTTGCAAAACCACAGTACTAACTCTCCAGCCATAAGGAAGATTATTAAACCCTGGGTCTCTCTGTCGTGCTAACAAATTTATAACAAAATGATGTTTTCACAACTCTGTAAATTTAAGTGAAGTACATTTATATTTGATTAGCTCTTCTAGGCATTATTTGCTCAAAGATATGAATAAAATATTGGAAATGATTCTGGCTCTAGAATAAATCTGTGTGGAATTCCATTTTAAAAAATATATATCTTATTTGTCTTAATTTATCTTAATGAGAGAGATACAGAAGACCTATGTTAGGGTGGGCATGTTTTGCAGATACCTGTCACAGGGACATGAGAAATTGAGCATATGTATCTGCAACTGTATTGCAATCCGTTACTCCCCCAATAAAATATATATACATAATGTATTTTAAATACGTAGCATATAACATAACAAATGCTGTTCAAAAAGTGAAGAATTTGTTCAACTTTAAATTTAGTAAGTTAACAGCATGTCATGGTTTTGCGAGAGATGCAAGTTTAGTGCATTATTCAAAGCACAGTGTTAAAATAAGGTCCTTTTTTTCCCCACTTGCTTTCCTACTTTGATGGAATATCATGTTTAGATATGATCATAATTTTTTAATGTGTGTTTTATCAATATTTATTTTTAAGTTAAAACAAAGTGTCCCTGCAGGTGGGTGTAGCTCATATTCGTACCCACTGGGTGCATAACTGAGAATGCTGATGTGTCTCAGAGCCTGTCATCTGAATGGAGATGAAATAAACCCGAGTTATCTAGTGAAGATCAAGACTTGAGGACAGATAAGAGGGCTTAGACTGAAAGAAAAATGGAGAGGGACCAGATCAAGGGAAATAGAAGCCACAAACTGCACCCTGCACACTCTAGACAATATACAGATTTTTGTGTTTGGGTCTAGATATAATTGATAAATGAGGTTTCTTTCTATAAAATAATAGATTGCCACAGTAAAGATAAACTAAATACTGTGATAGGTGTGGGGTTAAATATAAAGTCTTATTATCATAGCAAAACCCTAATCCCATTTTCTTAGAGAAAACTAATATGAACAACTCCAGAATTTTTCTCTATGCATATGCTAACAAGGAACATTATATGTTTTAAGCATGACAGGACCATGTTTTCACAGTTTGACATAAAAATACTTTTGATTATATTCTGATATTATCCACATATCCCCCATTCTTATCAATTACTGCATAATATTCTATAGTGTGAATTTATCATGATTTGACTAATAATTCTCGGTTAACATCTCTGAAATGTATAATAAGATTTTTTTGAAAAAAAATTAGGTTGATTTACATTATTTTCAGATAGATAATTGTGCACCAGGCATTTTTGATCATTCACTGTATATTTACACATGAAAATTCAACTCAAATCCTACATGGGATGCCTGGATCAAAGGGTACATGCACACTTCCTACTCTTCCTATCAACTATCTCCAAATGAATGCACTGAATCATTGATTCATTTACCCTTTAACCAACTCTGGGTATTTTCAAATAATTTGTAGGTAAAATATTGTATCTGCATACTGTTTAAATTAACATTTCTACTTTTTGAGTGAGGTTGTGAATTAGTATATCTCTTGACAATTGGCTTCACTTTGTCTATAACATACTTGCTTATGTATTATTATTATAGTTGTGTATTATTATTATAGTTATGTATTATTATAGTTGTGTATTATTATTATAGTTATGTATTATTATTATAGTTGTGTTATTATTATCTTTGTCTTACTTATCTCCAAAAATCATGTGAATCTTAAAAATTATCCTTTGTTGGGAGTCAGGTGGTAGCACAGTGGGTTAAATGCAAGTGGCACAAAGCTCAAGGACTGGCGTAAGGATCCAGGTTCGAGCCCCTGGCTCTCCACCTGCAGGGGAGTCGCTTCACAGGTAGTGAAGCAGGTTTGCGGGTGTCTTTCTCTCCCCCTCTCTGTCTTCCCCTCTTCTTTCCATTTCTCTCTGTCCTATCCAACAGCAACAACAACAACATCAATAATAAATGCAACAATAAAAAAACAAGGGCAACAAAAGGGGAATAAATAAATGAAATAAATATTAAAAAATATCCTTTGTTATAATTAAAAACAGTGTCTTCCAGTTCATAGTGTCTTTTGATTGTCCAGCTCATAATGTCTTTTGATTTTGATATATACTTATATAATAGTATTTTAATCCATTGAATTTATCTTTTAAATCTTACTTTTATTTATTTTTAATTTTTATATTGTTATTTATTTATTTTAAAACATTCCCAACTCACTAAAGTTAGCACAGTAGCAGAAAGCAAATCCAGTGGAACTTTTCATGAGTGTGGACTGGAATTTTTATTTTAGTCGTGATATAATATTGATTTACAAAGTTTAAAGACAACAGGGGTACCACTCTACACCATTCCCACCACCAGAGTTCTGCATCCCCATTCCCTGCATTAGAAGCTACAGTGGTTCTCCTAAGGTTGCAAATATGGGTGAACTATTATTTCTACAAGTATCTGTCTCTAGTGGAAATTATTTTATGGTCATGTCCACAGTAAATAAGATCCACATTCTGAAAAAAGCCTTGGTAATGGCCTACTATTTTGTAGTTTTCATTTAATTAGATTTAATTTATTTTCTTTCTTTATGATTCTGAGGTTTGTGCCCTGCTTTCCTGAGGTCAAGCCGCCTACTGCTACTACGACTGCTACTATTACAACCACCACCACCACCACTACCACCACACACACACACACACACACACACACACACACACACACACACACACAACACACACACATCTGTATGTCTCCAATTAAAAGATATTTTTATGGCATTTCTCCTTATGTCATCAGGGCCTTACCACTCTGGAGCAACAGTTTTTAGATAAAAAAAATACAGAGAAAAGGAAACATATCCTACTCCAGTGTGCTAGGTGCCAGGTTTTAACAGGGTTGCATATATAAGGTAGTTACACTATTTTGCTGTCCCTTTTATTTGTTTTTTTCTTTATTAAATATTTATTTATTTTCCCTTTTGTTGCCCTTGTAGTTATTATTGTTGTTATTGATGTCATCGTTGTTGGATAATAATAGAGAGAGTAGGGGAAGACAGAGAGGGGGAGAGAAAGATAGACACCTGCAGACCTACTTCACAACCTGTGAAACGACTCCCCTGCAGGTGGGGAGCAGGGGGCTCCAACCAGGATGCTTACGCCCATCCTTGTGTTTTGCGCCACTTGCGCTTAACCCGCTGCGCTGCCGGACTCTCCCCTTTTATTTTTATGGCTGACATCTAGAATTGACATTGGTTTTAAAGGATAAAACAGCGATAAAACTTAATATTCTCAGTCCCCTGGAAAGCTAGACATGTATCTCAGTGTCATTTACTGATGAATCTACCTTCACCTTGATGATTTAAAAGGCTACTTTTACCAGGCACTAAGTTTACATATATATTGAGCTCTATTTCTGAATTTTCAAGTTAGTTCTTACATAATATTTAACATTTTAATTTCAGGTAAATTTCTATACTGCCACCACTATTCTCTTTCTGCTAAATGTTTTTCCTGGTTGCTTGGGCATGTTTATTTATTTTTTTTCCAGATGAAATGATATTAATTAATGTGATCAGATTTGAATAGCACCATCCCTTCACTAAAAATGCCAGCCTCTGCCTTATGTTTGACTTTTCTTTCTGTCATACCAAAGCGATGCCTCATCCCACGTAAAGTCCTGAACCACATCCCCTTGGGCATCAACCTCTTCTCATCTGTCATTAGTTACTTGCTAACTATGTGTCTAAATCAACTGTTGGTATTAGTTCCAGAGGAACACTAAAAAGAAATTCCCCTGGACTCTCCTTCCCACTCCTTCCCCCTGCTTCTCTATTCACTTTGAGTTGTCTGCATTTGCTTTCACATCCCATTTACACCTTCCCAGTTGTCTCTTTCAGATTTTATCATTGTCGGCCCTGTCTTTCATTTTAGAAACCCCTAGTCAGTTCTCTAGCATAGGTGATTTTCAGTATTGTTCGACACAAGTGGTGTCACTCTTTGTTGTGCTGTTTTCTCTTGAGTCTTTGGGCTTACCACATTCTCCTGCTTTTGCGTATTAGCTATATCCCAGTAACCACTTCTCTAATATTTCCTCTGTTCAATCTCATAAACCTAACCTTTAAATATTTAAAAACTTCCTTGGGCCTCTCCTCTCCTTTGCTCATTATTTTCCCTCCTCTCCTCACTTCCCTTTACTCCCTCTCTCATACTCTACTCCTTACTTGGCCCCATCTATCTGATCTTCTCCAGTCCTACATTTTTTAAATTTATTTATATTTTTTATTCCTTTTTGTTGCCCTTGTTTTATTGTCATAGTTATTATTGTTGTTGTTATTGATGTAGTTGTTGTTGGATAGGACAGAGAGAAACGGACAGAGTAAGGGAAGACAGAGAGGGGGAGAAAAAGACAGACACCTGCAGACCTACTTCACCGCTTGTGAAGTGACTCCCCTGCAGGTGGGGAGCCGGGGGCTCAAACCCAGATCCTTACTCCGGTCCTTGTGCTTTGCACCACGTGCGCTTAACCCGACTACCCTACATTTTGTAATGTTTCTCCAATGTAGATATCTCCTCGGAGAGCTACTTTTCTCTCCAGTATTTTAACATTGTTTATACTTTGATAAACCCTGAACATTTAATATATCCAAGACAGAACTTTGGTTTTTGGCACCCAACTTCTACTTGCTGCTTCTCAGTCTTAATCAGAGGTGCAAATGGCAGCAGTACTTTCTCCCCATGGTAAAGGCCATAAATGTGGCCATTGTTCTCACTTCTTTTCTTCCCCTTACACTCCTTATTCAATCCTTCAGCAAGAGCTGTCATGCTACTCCTGAAACAGAACCAAAAGTCATATCTCATCATCATCATCCCTGCTTTTACTGCCTTATTTTGAAAACAAAAGCCACTAAATTTTAAAGATATATTCATTTCAGTTTTGAGTGAGAAAGAGGCCTGAAAGAGCAGCGCTCTGTCATGACATATGATGAGACAGGGGTTAAACCTGGAGCCTTTGAAGCCTTGCACATGCAAGTCCTGAACTTGAATGCCTACTGCTGTAACATTATCTTTGTCCTTGCCCCTCAATTCCTATACTGTTGGTCTTTTTATTTTTGTTTGTCTATTTATGTATGCATGTATGTATGTATGTATGTATTTATTTATTGGATAGAGACAACCAGAAATTTAGAGGAAGGGGGACTAGAGAGGGAGAGAGACAGAGAGCTAGCTACCTGCAGCCCTGCTTCACCACTTGTGAAGTTTTCCTCCTGCAGATGGGGACCCAGGGCTTGAGCCTGGGTCCTTGAACACTGTAACATGTGCGCTCAACCAGGTGTGCCACCACCCGGTCCGGTCTGTTGTCTTTTTATACGGTAAACAGAATGATCGTCTCAAATCAGGTTCCACCACTGCTCGCTTGACTTACCTTTCTCTTATGAAAGCCATGTGCTGTACGGACCCTATCCCAATGATTGATCAGCCTCCTGACCTCTTTGCAGACGTTTGAGCACACCAGGCTATTTCAGGGTCTTTACTTTTGCTGTTTCTTGTGTTGAAAGGATTCATCTGCTTGTTGATTGTAGAGCTGACTGTTAATCATCATTAAGCTTTTGCTCAAATGTCATCTCTGCAAGAAGTTTCCCCATCCTCCCTCCCTAGACACACCTGTCTGTACGCCCACACTCCAATCATTCTCCACCCTTGCACCCTATTGTATTATTCCATCTCACCTAAAGTTTTGTTAAATTATAATACCATTTTTCTGTCTTCCCCCACAAGAATATATACCTCATAAGTAAGTGATTCTTTGTCATAGTAGTGTATACACAGTGATTAGTATCGTGTCTGATATATTATAAACCCCAGAGCAAGCTGAATATTGTCTGTGAGTGTGTTGGTGCTACAAAAAGAATTTTCTGTAGAATGTATATATTGACTGATTTCAATCATATGGAATTTGTAGGTTATAGGATACCCCAAGACATTCAATCCTGACCAAGAACACAAAATATCTTTCCAATTATCCAGATATTTAATTTTTTAAATTAAAGTTCTATTAGCCCCATTCTGGGAAAGCATTTTCTTTCTTTTCCTTTTCTTTCTTCTTTTTTTCTTTCTCACTCTGTTTTCTTTTCTTTTTTAGAGGAATATTTATTTGGAGAAGCAAGTAAGGTTATTATTATATTGCCTCTGAATAGGATTGTTAAGTAGAAGAGGTAATGAGTTCGAATCCCATATTTTAAAGACAAGAACTAGATAGGAACTAAAAGGAAAGAAATGTTTAGCTCAAGTGAGAAATTTCTAAGAACAAGACAACGCAATGTGAGGCTATGTGGCTAGTGAAGAGATGAACACGCTACCCATCACTGAAGATATCAAAGCAGACAACGGCTGTGCTCTTACAGAGGGGTGCCTGTGTCATATAGTAGGGGGCACTAGGAGATACTGAATGGCCTTCTGGACTCTGAAAGACTATGCTCACGCCTACTAAAAGTCTGTGTCTGCTTTGAAGCATTCCAAGAAATTAAATCAATCCAGATCGTTCCCAGTCAAAGATATTGAAGGGGTTCTGAAAGAGTGATTCTTAGTGGTGAGCTATGAGCCCATCCCTGGGCTCATAGCTCTGCCCTATCAATTATATTTCCTTTCACTAAATCAATTTTTAAGACTGGATTCTCCCAGGACCTAACTTTTCTGAAATATTTTACTTTACTGCAGCACCACGAAACAGAGGGTGTTAAAATCCATAACTACTTGCTATTTTCCTTAAGAAATCAGATGACAAAGCTGAACAACCAACAGGTTTTGCAAGATGTTACTTGCCTCTGCAAGTTATGACTTTCAAGTAGGCTAAATCAAATAGTGTAAAGCTTTATTGAAGAGAAGTTTTGTCCAAAGTTGTTACTACTGACCTGCAAACCTGGATATAGATATATAGATATATTTTTTTCTGCCTCCAAAAACTTTGAAACATTCAGAGAGGGAAAAAAAGAAGAGTGAAAGTGAAAGTAATAACGATAGTAGCCTGGTTTGCTGTTATCTTCGTTTGAAAGAAATGATATTGTTTGCAAAAGGTCCAAGGGTGTGGAGCTAAACCACAATTCTAGATAGCTCAGCAAGGCTTACCAGAAAGCAGAGTGAGCCTCTTTGT
The DNA here is from genome assembly GCF_950295315.1 of Erinaceus europaeus. Lineage (NCBI taxonomy): Eukaryota > Metazoa > Chordata > Mammalia > Eulipotyphla > Erinaceidae > Erinaceus > Erinaceus europaeus. Next base: position 77,396,299 of record NC_080175.1, read on the forward strand.
TCCTGGGCTTCATGGAAAGGCATCATTTCACAGCTTGTACGGATTCTGCAAAGGCCTCAAGCTAGGAAGTGTAAGGTGACCTGCGGGAGGTGTGCAGGGGTCAAATGAGATGAGATGTCTCTTCAGGCTGTTGGATTACACTTGTGAGCTCTTAAAATGTGACTGAAACTCTGACCTCCCTGCTTCTCAAGTCCAGGGATCTCAATCGACAGCAAAGAGATTCTCAACTCACCCCCCCCCCCCACACACACACACACACCACCACGGCCATTCAAGCCGAGTGATCTTACTATATACCAGTTGGAAATCCAGGCAGAAAAGATGACCCATTCTCAAACACACACACAAATGAAACAAACAAACAAACAAAAACAAGCAAACAAACATAAACTTTCAGGGCATTTGAGTCTATCAAAGCCATATTTTGTAGAGCCGAATTTCGATTTGAGGGAATATAGAGTGCTTTGACATTACAGTCTGGAAAATCTGCAGGGCTGGTTTCACGAACTGTCTAGGAGTCCATTCAGAGCTTTGCACATTTCCTTACATGGGAACCACAGAATGCAGCTGTTAGAAGGAATCAGCATCCAAAGCATCCACCTCAGCACCCCTTACATAGAAAGGCAATGCAGGGCTGATACCGTGGGAAAACACAAGCCACCTGAGGCCCAAGGAGTCTGCCTTTGGATGTGAGGGTGATCTGGCTGTGACATCTATCACCCCATTGATCACCAGGGTTGATTTAGCTGATCTGGCTGGCTAGGCGGGTGTCCCCTTCTTCCCTCACCACTCCATGTGTATTTCTCCTGAAGATGCACGCTCTGTCAAAGAGGACCAAGAGGACGCAGAGGTCAAAGAGGACGGTCCAATAGAGACGGACTGGTCTTCAGTCAAGGGTATAGGGGTAGCTGCGCTCCCCTGCTAGAACTTCCAAACAAGCTCTCAAGGAGTCTGCCTTCAAGACTTTTTTGAGGGGTGTGGGTGATGGTGCAACAAGGACCCAGTTTAAGCCCCTGGTCCTCACCTTCAGGGAGGAAGCTTCACAAGTGGTGAAGCAGGGCTGCAGATGTCTCTCTGTCTCACTCCCTCTCTATTCCTCCCTTCCTCAATTTCTGGCTGTCTCTATCCAATAAATAAATAAAAAGATAAAATTTATTTTAAAAAGGACTGTTAAAAAAAAAAAAAGACTTGCTTGATGCCTTTTCACTTGAGAATAAATAAGGCCAGTGCAATGCCTTCCTGAGTGTCTGCTCCAAAGAAAATCCTGTTTGTTGGCTGTCGGTCTCAGCACAAAATCCCAGGGGCCGTGTCTCCTTTCTCCTTTCTTTTTAAATTTCACCGCCCAGCTTTTGTTCCTTCACTTGTAGAATTGGGATAATGTTATTCTCCTCTCTACTTCAGTAATAGAAGAAAGCAATAAAACCGTTTATGTGGCAATCCACTAAAGAATATAAAAGCTCGATTCAAATACAGTGATTATTACTTAGGATCTGGATTTAATGATAAAGGACTGGAGGGGTGGTTTGTTTTGATTTTTACCTATTTTTTCCATAGATGACAAAAGGACTGGGGTCTACAGAACAAGTGACCAAGTGGATTCTGTTCATGCTTAAAACAGGAACTTACTATGGGAAGAAGAGCAAGTCTCGCTGTATCTTATTATACTTTTGGTATCATAAATATGGACATGATGCTAGGGCATTTCTCAGAATTTGATTTCAAAAACTGTGAAATGTCTGAGTTGGTTCAAAAATATTTCTGCAGAGGTGTCTTCAATTTTAAAACACCACCACACTTAACAGTATTGCCTGAATTCCTGCCAGGTCACTCACATTGCCCACTGCTTCCAAATGTGTTGGCAAAAATGAGAGATGACCTCATCAGATGAACTATTTACTGATCCTAATCACCTGTACTTGTCGTTTTAAAACTATTTTATATATTTATTTAGAATAGAAAAATAAATTGAGAGGGGAGGAGGGTATAGAAAAGAGAGAGAGAGAGAGACATAGAGACATCTGCAACATGTTTTCCCAATTTGTGAAGCTTCCTCCCTGCAGATGGGGACTGAAGGCTTGAGCCAAGGTCCCTGTGCACTATAATGTATGTGCTCTACCAGGTGTACCACTGCCCAGTTCTGCTGCTGCACTTGGTATTTAAGAGTATTTCTTCTGTCAAGATTTCAAGTAGAAATTGTAGTCATGGGATCAAAAAAAAAAAAAGCAGTCCCTGGAGGAATTTCAGAAATGACTCAGTGTATCCCCTTTACAGAAGAAAATACCAAGCTTGAGAGAAGCTAAGTAACTTGATTCAAAACACACAGCTAGTACATGTGTGTCACCTCTTCTGGCTTTCAGCCTTTGGCTTGTTCCATGCCCTGCTACCTTAGTCCTGGTCAGAAATATTTAATCAAGGGCTAATGACAAAAGACAATAAAGTCATATTGGATTTCTACTATGGATTTCTTCACATATCACAGCAGCACCTAGGAACTCAGATAATTATACTGTGAGAAGACAAGTGACAGAGGAGTAAAACCCCTCCTCTAATTCCTAGCCCTCAGTCAAAGGCAGAGGATGTGGCAAATTGCTACCTATAGGCTCTGGAGGCAGGCAGGAGAGGTGCATTGCTTAAGCAAAGAAGCAGCCTTGGCATCTCCCTTTGTGAGACGTAAAGCTAAGATTTGGGGTAGATTTTGTGCGAAAGTCCTTGGCCTTCGGTCGTGGACTCTGAGTTATTCTCTGCGTGGTTTCTATCAATTTAACTTGAAGCATAAACAATGCCCTTAGCTGGGTGGGGATGGGGGTGGGGAGTTGAAGTGAGCCGGATGGAGTGTGAGAGGCTGATCCTCTGTTACTTAAACTCTTCAGGTCTCTTATTATCTGATTTAGCTTCTCTCTCCATAATGAAGATCAAATTATATCCTGGACTCTGGTTTGCTGAAAAGAGAGAGTGAGAGAGACAGAGATCATTTTACAGAGGACAATACCAGCAATTTCTGAATGAATCAGGCAGCTAAGCCCAGCATTTATTTGGACCAGCAGTCACTACCAGTTCCTTGGAGAGGGGCTGAGCTTGCAGACTTTGGGAAGGGGCAAACTGTGGTGGCATCCAGTCTTTAGGGAGCAGAGATCCCCAGCTTTTGCCACTGATGCCAGCACACATTCTATCACATCACAATATTTTCTAGTATGTTCTCATGAATAGAAAAAAAATAGTAGAAAGTACTATGTTCAGAAAAATATTAATTTTCTTTTAAAATTTTATTTATTTATTTATTTTTAAAGAAAGAGATAGAGAGAGCAAAGCAAGAGAGAAAGACCAGAACACTGCTCAGCTCTGGTTTATGGTAGTGCTAGGGATTGAACCTGGGACCTTAGAGCCTCAGGCATGAAAGTCTTTTGCAGAACTATTATGCTGTCTCCTCAGTCTGAAAATGTTAATTTTCTACTGGAAACCATAGGAAGAAAGCCTGCCTCCTCAGAATAAGAAGTCATTGGAACATTTTCTAAGTTGAGAAGTTTGCAATTTTGGTTTATAAGGTGAAAATGTGGTTTGTTTCTGTTGGTTTTTGTTTTGTTCTGTTTTTATTGTAAAGAAAGTTGGTGCCAGTTAGAAGGGTTTGTAAAATAGATGATTCAAACCAGATGCCTAAAGAAATCGAGTTCCTTTTTCTGTCCTGGAGAATATTTCAGTAGATTACATCTTCGTGGTGCCTGGTGCAGAGGCAAAATGCAGTCAACAGAGAAACAATAAAGGTGGATTCTGGACTCCTGTTGAGAATTTCCTAATGATTTGAGCTGTCCAAGGAAGCAATGGGCTGTTGCTGGAAGATTCCTGTGACTGGAGCTGTTTATTGAGCAGGGAAGGAAGGCACTACATGACCTCTCAGCTCCACCATAAAGTTTTCTGTGAACCCCTTTTCTTTATCACTGAGACATACTTCTCCATTTCCATGACTTCAGTGATGGAAAAAAAATTATGGATTCTTAGAAATGCATATTCATAGTCTATCCAAATACAAAGGAGGAAAAAGAAAAATGGGCTCCAAAACAATAGCTTTAGAAAAGCAGGTTTATAAATAGAGATAGGTAGATGATAAGCCTCATCTGTGCATCCATTCTTTCCGGGGATGTTCTATTTTAGATTCAGAATTGTAGAGAACTGCTGGACCTTGAGGCCTACTGTCTTGGGCTGGATGTGGCCTTGAGGTGAGAGTGCCACGCCTTTGCCTGAAGGCCAGCACAGTCAATGGAAACAGTTGATGTCAACAACCCAGCCATTTGCGAAGTGGAAATGCTAATAGGTCACAGTGGGGGAGAGGCAGAGAATTCTACAAGTTGCCTGTTTATTCTTCAGATTATAAAACTGCTTTCAGGGTCACATGCCCTCTGTAGCACACATTTGTCAAGAGAAAGACGTTACCACTTGGTGCAGACAGAGAGCTTTCAGACAATCAAGGGAGCCAAGATGAACTGTTCTCTCTTGAGGTGAGGCAGTGACAGGAAGGACAAGTTCCTTTCAAAGGCCAGTGCTGCTGCTAATAAAAAGCATGAGATTGGAATTGAAGCTGGGTTGAGGGCAAAGATAGGTCAAAAGTGAGGCAAGGGGAGACAGCATAATGGTTATGCAAACAGACTCACCTGTCTGAGGCTCCCAGGTCCTGTGTTCAATCCCCCTACCTGCATAAACCAGAGCTGAGCAGTGAACTGATTAAAAACAAAAAAACTGATTAAAAAAAAAAAACAGTGGAGAGACAGTTACAAAAGCCAGACCTTCAGTCTTCTGCACCCCATAATGATCCCGAGTCCATGCGCCCAGAGGGATAAAGAATAGGAAAGCTTCTGATGGAGGGGCTGGGATGCTGAACTCTGGTAGTTGGAATTGTGTGGAATTGTACCCCTCTTATCCTGTGGTCTTGCTGATCATTATTAAATCAATTAAAGAAAATAAATACGGATCAAATGTGGAGAGAGAGTAACCTTCAACATTTAAACTACTGAACATATCAATGGGAGCAATACCAAGCAAATAGACACTCTGATTTTTGTAGTACTATCGGCCATTAAATATCCAAGATGTACGGTTAGGACTTATATATTTAGTTGGCATTCCATTTAAGCTTCTGTGAAACACTAATAAATGTAATTTCTAATAAACTGTATAACTGTTTCTCCAGCCTCCTCATTTTTCTCTCTCCCTCTGCCTAACAAACTTGTTTTCTTTAGACTTACCTGTGTGAACTCCATCTGTATTTACTTTTATAATTTACCACATTTTGCAATTTTCTTTTCTTTTCTTTCTTCCTTTTTTATTGAGGAGGTTAATGCTTTACAGTGCAGTCACTGACATATGCATACAATTTCATTATAGTATTAGACCCCCCAAATTTTCTTCCTTTCCTCCCTCCCCCCCCCCCCCAGAGTCCTTTACTTTGGTACAATTTTCCTTTCACTTGAGTTTGCTTAGTGCTTGTTTTTTAAAACATTTATTTATTTATTGGATAGACACAGATAAATCAAGAGAGGAGATGGGGTAGAGACAGAGAGGGAAAGAATAATACCTGAAGCACTGCTCCATTGCTCCACTGCTCGTGAAGCTTCCCCTTTGTAGGGGGTGAGCCAGGACTTGAACCTGCATCCTTGTGCATGGTAATGCCTGTGCTTAACCAGAGCACCACCATCTAGCTACTCTGTTTATTGTCTGCTCGTTTGTTTATTTTACCAGTGCAAGGCTCAGCTCTGACTTATAGTGGTGCTAAATATTGAACCTGGAACTTTTATTAACCTCAAGCATGGAAATATTTTGCATCGCCATGATGCTATCTCCCCACTCCTCCAGTAAGTTTTGAATCGGGACCTCATTCATCATGCTTCCTGCTCTTTCTCCACTGTCCTGGGTGAAACCTAAAGAACAATTTTTTCTATTTATTTATTTCATTTATGTATTTGAGGAGGTGAGGCCTCATGCGTGTAATTTCACCACTCCCAGGGCCACTGCTTCCATTCAGATACAGAAACAGAGAAGGGAAAGAGGAATGAATACCTTGGCATCAAAGCTCCCACCGTTGCCATGACAGCCCCAGGGTGATGCTGAGGCTCTAGACTCACTATGCACATGGCAAGGCACATGCTTTACCCTGTTAGCTGTCTCTTAAGTCCCTGAAGAAATAGTTTTTGACAAGAAAATGAGTCTTAGAATGATATCAGACCGGTCATCATCAAATAGTGCCCTCAGCACTAAGTGGAATTCTGGTAGGTGCCCATCCTTACCTTTTTTTCCTTCCATTTTTTTTTAAATTTATGATAATGGGTTACAAGCCTGTAAGATTAGCATGTATAGGTCCACACCACACTCACCACCAAAGTTCTGTGTGCTCGCTCTCCCATCTCCCAAAGATAACTACTAGAGTTCTCACGGGTCTTGGCAACAGTTTCTTTGCTTCTGTTTCTCTCTCCCCCTCTCTCTTTTCTTTCTTTCTCTCTTTTTCTTTCTTTCTTTCTTTCTTTCTTTCTTTCTTTCTTTCTTTCTTTCTTTCTTCCTCCTTCACTGCTTCCTTCCCTCCTTCCTTCTTGTCTTTTTTCTCCTCCTCCTCTTCCTTCTTTTTCTCCTCCTCCTCCTTCTCCTCATTCTTCTTCACAAGTTCATGTGTATCAGTTCTTTAGATTCCATGATGTATGAGTGAAACTATCTGGTAGTAGTCTTTCATTTCTTTACTTATTTTGCTAAGCAGACTGTATGGAGAGACCTTAAACAAATAATAATGGGATTACCTTACAACCCAGCAGTGCCACCCCTTACATTTTATGCTAAGTCAGTGGGTGTTTTGGGCATTATGCTCTACACAGAGAAAGTAGGGTTATGATGGGACCTTTACCTCATGACAAATAATTTCCAGAGATTGAAATACTCAATTCTTTTTTTTTTTAGGTTTTTTTTATATTTATTTTATTTATTTTTTCCCTTTTGTTGCCCTTGTTGTTTTATTGTTGTATTTATTATTGTTGTTGGATAGGACAGAGAGAAATGGAGAGAGGGAGGGGAAGACAGAGAGGAGGAGAGAAAGATAGACACCTGCAGACCTGCTTCACCGCCTGTGAAGCGACTCCCCTGCAGGTGGGGAGCCGGGGTTCAAACCGGGATCCTTACGCCGGTCTTTGTGCTTTGCGCCACCTGCGCTTAGCCCGCTGTACTACAGCCTGACTCCCTGAAATACTCAATTCTTTGTTACCTAGGTAGACCCACATAGCTCAGATTAGTGTAGACAATGGCTAAAAGACTCTGAAATTGTTTATAACTACACAATGAGAGAATTTGTTTTTATTTCAGGGAAATCCATTGGGTATTAATATACCACATAAATAGGCATATAAACAAAAGTCTCCACACATATAACTGTATCTTGCTTGCTTTTTTTCCAGAGAAAGCACTTGTCTGGGAGGCTCTAAACTAGTCAGAAGTTAATCCTGGCTGCCTCTTCTTCTCAGTACTCTGCAAAATTGACAGTTTACATTTATTATTCTAATTATTTGTTTAAGATCTGTCTCTTCCAAATAGATTGTAAACAAAGGGTAGACATATTATCTACTTTTACTACCAATGCATTCCCAGTGCAAAGCCCAGTAAAGATTAATGAATTAATGAGTGAATAAGACACCATCTTGGTGTGTACACTTGACTAAATCATGCTATTATCCTAATATTCCTTCTTTCCTTTGAGAAAATGATGATATCATTTTGGTCCCTTCTGAACATATAGTTATAAAGCTCAAATAGTGGAAAAGGACATGAATGTTGTGAAAATGATGATAATCTATTAAAATGAAAGCCACTGTGCCAGAAAATATTCCTACTACCAAGGCTGCAGGAGATGGAGGGAAATCAGATCTGAGATGAAGTGTGTGATCTGAAAGCAGCTATGGAGCTCAGACAGGGAGCTGAAATACCAACTGCAGGAATGCTAACTTGTCAGAGTCACCCATCAAGAGTTTCATTAGCAGAGAGATGCCCCGTGTAAGCAAGGGAAGGGAGTAAGGGAAATTAGAAACTTCAGGTAGCCCTGGGTTGAAATATCACAACTGGGAAGAGTCTTGATGGGGAGGATGGCAGTGAGAAGCACTGAGTCAAGACAGCTCAATCCAGTTCCTTCATTTTGGCATATGATTGTACTAATGATACCCTGGACTGTCCAGCGTGGGCATTAGGAAAACTAATTTAAGTTTCCTTAATCAAGTGAAAGGTAAATTCAAAGAGTAAGTTTACATTTGGGGAGAGGAATGTTTTAAAGACACCACTAGTTAATACTGCATAATAGTGATAAGAAATTACTATCGCTTATTGTCTAATGCATAGGAGAATTTTCATATATGTTTGTCTTTGGCACAGGCTCTATAAAGCAGGTGTCAACATACCTAATCTGCAGCTCTTTCCAAATATCCACCTCTCAAAAAAGGCTTCAACCCAAGATCAAACCATCAGGCCAACTATCACATTTACAGGGTTTGATATAAATGAAAATACAGGTCCCTTATTTAAATTACAGGGAATCCTAAGACAGCAAGGGCAACACAATAAGTCAAGTAGGAGGCTCTTCAAAGTCAAGCAGGAGGCTCTTCAAAGTGTGAGGTGTCATATATACAGATCATAGCTTCATGAAGCTGGTGGGCAAAGAAGGACCAAACAGCTAAGACATAGCTACTCGTTACTAGTTCTGAGGATCCCTTAGAATTTCCAATGGTTAGAGCTTGACCGTGATAAAGAAATGATGACTGTGGTGGTGAGACAGAGCCAAGGCCAATGGCACAGGAAGAGACATGAGGGAATGACCAGAGGAGTGAAGCAGTTTCCTCCTCCTCTTCTACTTCCTCCTCCTCCTCCTCTTTTTCCTCCTTCAGTGCCAGCAGGGTCATTACTGGGGATTGGTGCCTGCACTACAAACCCACAGCTCTTGGCAGCCATTTTTTTGCTTTTTTCTTTCTTTCTTTTTTTAAATTTTATTTATTTATTTTCCCTTTTGTTGCCCTTATTTTTTTTTATTGTTGTTGTAGTTATTATTGTTGTCGTCGTTGTTAGATAGGACAGAGAGAAATGGAGAGAGATGGGGAAGACAGAGAGGGAGAGAGAAAGACAGACACCTGCAGACCTGCTTCACCGCCTGTGAAGGACTCCCCTGCAGGTGGGGAGCTGGAGGCTTGAACCGGGATTCTTATGCCGGTCCATGCACTTTGCGCCACGTGCGCTTAATCTGCTGTGCTACCGCCCAACTCCCTGATTTTTTCTTTCTAATTTTCTTTTATTTGAAAGGACAGAGATAGATTAAGAGAGACGAGGGAAACAGGGAAGGAGAGATAAAGAGTAACACCTGCAGACCTGCTGGCTAAGTTAGTCCCCCTGCAGGTGGAGAGTGGGGACTTGAATCTGGGTTCCTTGAGCATACTAACATGTGCATTCAACCAAGTGTATTACTGCTCAGCCCCCAGATTACTACCTCTATGCCTTCCAGGAACCCTAGACACTGGGGATGGGCTCTAGTGGGAGGGGCCTAAGCGCTTATCATCTCAGAGGTAGTGCTGAGCACTTCTGGAGGTAGGCTCCATGACTATCACCATCCACACCCTGGTTATCCCCGAGACAGGTGGCCTGGGGAAACAAGATAGGCAACTATGACACAGTCAAATATTTAAACAGATTGACAGGGAAGAAATTCCCATGAGAAATCAAATAACAGATCTTTAGTGGTAAAAACTCAAGTTACGCAAAGGCAGAACCAACAAAACAGGACTTTTCCAGCCTCAGTGTCTGACACGGTCTTAGCTAAGAGAACAGGCCCGTCTAAAGAAAGAAGCTGTCTTACAAACATTTGATATCAATCTAGAGTCATGCTTCCATCAACTCACCAAAGCTTGTGGGCTCTGATAAATGCAACTGAGGAAGAGGACGGGCCTAGCCAATGGCTTTTATCAAGAGGTATATACTTTCATACTAACACAAAAGCCATACATACTACCCCAGAAAATATGAGAATCAGTGAATTATAGTGAAAAAATAATAATTTTACCACTCAGTCATAATGTTGCTCATTTGACCTTTCAATACACAGTAACACACATTCATACCTTCACTCACCACACATCACACATCACACACACACACACACACACACACACACACACACACACACACACACACACACACATATTTTCAAACACTAAAACCTTAACAATGTATCAGCTTGCCTTTGTTGAAGATTATTTTCTGGGACTTCTTAAATAGCTGCATAGTAACTGACCTAATAAGTCCTCTACATCAGGTATCTTTTTTGGTATTTACATATAAAGCTAATATAATATAAACATCTTTTCCACAGATTTCCGTTTTCAGGCACAAGTCATTGACTCCTGGTATCGCTCTAACACATCTTCACCTGCTGTGACACGTTCTGTTCCCACTCTTGGGAAATGCCCAAGAAAAATGCGTGACTGATAGTGCCACAGAATCTGGACAGAGTACTTTCTCTGTCTCTCCGACATTTCCCCAGCACTCACCTGCATGTCTTCAGTAGCACTTAACACCCTTTACCTTCTTGTCGTTTATGCTGTAACAGGATACTCCTTAAGGTAAAGGGCTCATGAGAGTCTTCTCTGCGTCCTCCAGGGCCCTGGGTCTGCACTGGGTACTCCAAAACTGCGTATGCAATGGCTGAACAAGTTTCTCAGGTGCTGTAGGCCAGGTCTAGCTCGAGTCCCCTGCCAATTTTCCTCTCTTTGTAAGGGATGACATTTCCTTCTCAGCTGAGGGATTGAGGTTTGGGGATATGGCCTAAGGGTATTAGTTAGATCCTTTGATGCATCTGCCACCAGCTTACCAGAGGAGGGTCTTTTGAGAAATTTAGCAGAAAGAGTGGTTTAAAATTTCCTGGAGAGGAGTTGGGTCATGGCACACCTGGTTAAGCATACATGTTAGAGTCTGCAAGGACCTGGTTCAAGCCCCCAATCTGAGGAAAGCAAAGGTTAACTTTAAAAAATTTTTTTTTTATCAGTGGCTTAATAGTGACTAACAAGATTGTAAGATTACAGGGATACAATTCCATACAGTTCCCATGACCAGAGTTCTGTGTCCCATCTCCTTCACTGGAAGCTTCCCTATTCTTTATACCTCTAGGAGTATGGATCAAAATTCTTTTAGGGGTGCAGAAGGTAGGAATTCTGGCTTCTGTAGTTGCTTCTCCACTGGACATGGACCCCCAGCCTGTTTCTATCTTTCCCTAGTGGGTTAGAGCTCTGGAGAGATGAGGTTCTGAGACACATTGGTGAGGTCATCTGTCCAGGGAAGCCAGGATGGAATCATAATAGCATCTGCAACTTGATGACTGAAAAGTGGCAAGATATAAAGTGAGACAAAACGATTAATGAATAGGAACCAAAAAGTAGGAGCAGAACAGATGAGACTAAGGATCTTAGGGTGCAAAGATGCTAGGAAGTCCATTTTAGGCATGTTCTTAGGGGTACATGCCTATCATAATTTTTGCTTGAGTTTGATATCTAACATTGGAGTTGGACAAAATTATTGTCTGGGAAAAAGGTGCCAAAGTAGAGAAAAAGGCTAGAATGTTAGATTAAGGTGGAGAGTAGCTCCCAATTTTGAAAAAAAAAAAAGTGAATAAAATAAACTGTAATTAAATTACCCATCCACCTGACCCAGAGCTCACATATATTTAGATTTAGCACAGGAGCCTGTGTAATCTCTAAGTCCCTGTCAGTCTGAGCTCACAGTTCATAGTCACAGCTGGGAACATTCAAGGCTGTACTCATTTCAAAACCAGTCTTCCTCTAGTGGCAGGGCAGAATGACCGAGCCTACCTTTGGGAAGTGGGGCAGTCCTTACCATTGCTACTTTATAGTGAGGGCAAGGTGAATGCCTGCAAGAGGGCTTATGATGATGTTCCTGATGGAAGTGACCAGTGATGGTGACTCCTGATTCTATCTGCGCAACATAGGAAATGGTGGTGCAGAACAAGACTGAGTCTTTGAAACAGATAGAAAGTCTAATAAATCAATCTACATTCCTGGGTCTCTGACCACTTTGTTTCTTAATCCTGAGCACCCACTTCTCTACTGTGAAGAGACCAGGAGAACAGTTGGGGAAGATGTTGATTGATCTAAGTCATGATTTGACCATCGTTAAACTTGGATTTTGGGTAAAGCAGCTCTTTTCTGAAGTGTCCACAAAGGACAACACATATGAGCGCCAGCCTTCACTGTCTGCGATACATCCCGTTGAAGATGGGGACTGGGGACTTGAACATTGTAACAGGTGCACTCAGCCCAGCGCTACACTATCTGGCCCCCTCACTGGTTCCATTTTACAGAGAAAGCAACAGAGTTAGAAAAAGAGTAAGTGGCCTGTTGAAGAGTTAGTAACTAATAAGAGGGCTGGCTCCAGGCCTGCAGATTCATTCTCAACTGATAGAACAAATTCCACAGTGGTCATTGCTGAGTCCTATGGGGGCTTGAGCTCCTCCTGTGAATAGCTGCTAGCTATCCAGAGTCACTAGAGCTTCCAAGTGCCAGCTGCTCTGCATAATTGCAAGGTGTTCTTTTAGCAAATACCCATAAAAATGACCAGTTCTTGCCAGTGAAGATCATAGTATTTTGAGAATTTGGCTGGGCATTCCTTGGTATCCCCTCTGCTGGGCTAAGAGGGAGTCCTGTTTGCATGAGCCAGAGAAGGACTGTGAACTATTATCTTACCTTCTTATCTGAGCTGCTGGTGCACAAGGAAGTTTCCTTTGCTAATGGTTGAAATGCTCTTCAGATAAAGGCCTCCCCTGATCTCCACAGTGCTAATTAATCAGCTGTTAAAACAGGAGTTGATAAAGACAGGCTTACTTAAAGTTCGAATTGCCTGCAATCAGAGATAACCAGAGAGTCCCCTTTGGCAGTGAGATATGAAAACAGGAGAATGATCTCTTATCAAGTGAACATAGCATTCAAATGAAAAATGTGGTTCAGAAAATTGCTAGAGCAACGTTCATTTTTTGGGAAAAAACAGATACAAATATACAATTATTTCTTTTAACCTGTGTGAATAAATTGAACACAACACCAAGTAAACATACAGGTGAATGTTAGAACATGGGCTGAGTTGATGTTCCAGTATGACTGGGGTGAGGAGAACCCAACAGTGTTCACTGCTGGTTGCAGGAGAGTGTAGTGTGTGGCCACCATTTTCTTTGAATCACCTTTTATTTGCTAACATTGATCACTGAAAAAAAAAATCAAAATGTTGATTTCCTCAAAGGTAAAACAAAGAATTTAAGAAAATATCTATTAATCACCTGAAAAAAAAATGCATGGTAGGTAAATGGGAATAGATAGATCATCCTGAGAAAAGGCCCAGGGGCAGTGGAGGTATGGGATGTTAATTGGCATGACTACTAGTCTCAGCTTTCCACTGGGTGTGAGACAAGCAGCCTCTAACAGACCTGGTTGTGGTGGAAAAAGGACTCGATCTCCTGAGGATGAGGCGCAGGCTAGACAGGCAGGAATATGGAAGGTGAGGTAGAGGCCACCAAAGACCCTGGTATTTGCAGAGACATAAAACTGAACTAGTTTAGATGTAAAATATGGGATTGAAAATCTACACCAAAAGCTTAAAATCTAATTTTCCTAACCAAAAGCAAATGTTAATAATCCTTTGATTATTCAAAGGATTGGATTGAAAAGAAACTATAGGTTGAATTTTTTTTTTTTTGCTTCTCTTTCTTTTTTAAAATGTTTATTTATTCCCTTTTGTTGCCCCCTTGTTGTAGTTATTGTTATTGTGGTTGTTATTGCTGTCATCATTGTTGGATAGGACAGAGAGAAATGTAAGGAGAGAGGAGGGGAAGATGGGGGGGGAGAGAAAGATAAACACCTGCAGACCTCCTTCACCTCTTGTGAAGCAAACCCCCTGCAGGTGGGGAGCCAAGGGCTTGAACCCAGATCGTTATGGCGGTCCTTGTGCTTTGCGCCACCTGTGCTTAATCTGCTTCGCTAGCTTCTCTTTCTTTTTTCCTTACTTTCTTTTCCTTCCTTCCTTCCTTCCTTCTTTCCTTCCTTCCTTCCTTCCTTCCTTCCTTCCTTCCTTCCTTCCTTCCTTCCTTCCTTCCTTCCTTCCTTCCTTCCTTCCTTCCTTCTTTGCCACCGGGGTTATTTCTGGGACTAGGAGCCTGCACTATAAATCCATGTCTACTGACAGCTATATCTTTTCTCTGTCTTTTCCTTTCTTTTCTTCTCTGTTCTTTCTTTTCTTTTTTAAAGATTTTGTTTATTTATTAATGGGAGAGATAGGAAGAGAGAGAAAGAACCAGACAACACCCTGGTACATGTGCTGCTGGGGCTTGAACTCAGGACCTCATGCTTGATAGTTCAGTGCTTCATCCACTGAGCCATCTCCCAGGCCACTGTTCTTTCTTTTCTCTTCTTCACAGAAACAGAGAAATTGAGAAAACAGGGAGAGAGAGGGAAAGAGAAAGAAACCTGTAGCACTGCTTCACCACATATAAGACTTCCCCCTTCAGATGAAAATTGGGGGCTTGAACACAGTAACTGCACACTGTAATGTGTGCACTCAGTCAAGTGTGCCCTCGGTTGAATGACTTGAGAAAATTTCTGACTATAAATAAGTAGTGAATGAATATCTAAGGCCTCTCACACACATTATAAACTTAGAAAAAAAATTATGATATAAAGGTTAACTGTTCCTAATTGATACCAGTGTCAGTGTTATTGCTAACACTTTGATTTCCCTGGTTTATAAACTTAAGGTAGTGAAATTAAAAAAAAAAATTAGTGGATTTGGAAGCTAGTAACCTGTCCAGAGACTAATTATTATAATAGAACCTGCCAACCTGATTAAAAAGTAATACTTAGTAAAGTTATGATGACTGTGAACTTGAGTAATAAATGACTTTAAGCCTCAGTTTTCTTACCTGCAAAAATAGATGAGAAGGGCAGAGAGACTGCCAAAACACAACTTCCAGAATCTCACGGCTCACCTTTTATGATGCTAGCTCCCTCCATGCACCGTTTGTGCCCAAATGTTGTGCATTTCATTGTTAATTTCACATCACAAACCCAGGAGTGCCCCTAGAAACTTCTAGAGGTTTGGGATTTATAAAGTCAGGCTAATTAGGATGACAGTTACCAACAGGCATTCTCAACACCAAATCCCCCTCCCCCCAACGCAACTGTATTCTTCAAAATGCAATGGTAACACTGAGCTACCATCCCACACCTGGGAGAAGAGCTTCCATCTACAAGCCAGGAAATGACAGTTGTTCGGTTGTGGAGAGAAGGGGACTCTGTCTGCCATATTGCTGGTGGGAATGCAAACTGGTGCAGCTCCTATAGAAGACTGTATCTCTGGGCAGGGGTAGATAGTATAATGGTTATGCAAAGAGACTGTCATGCCTGAAGCTCTGAAGTCCCAGGTTCAGTCCCCAGCACCACCGTAAGCCAGAGCTGTGCAGTACTCTGGTATTTCTCTCTGTCTTTCTCTTTCTGCATCTCTCTTGAAAATAACATAAATAAAATACTTTAAAAATTAAAAAAAGAAGACTGTATCTCCATATAGTCTTAAAATAAAAATGGAATTACCTTATGATCCAGCAATACCACTTACTTTTTAAAAAAAAAAATCTTTATTATGGAATTAATGGTTTACAGTCAACAGTAAAATAAAACACAATAGTTTGTATATGTGTAACATTTCTCAGTTTTCCATGTAACAGTTCAAACCCCACTAGGTCCTCCTCTGTCTTCCAGGACCTGAACCCTCTCCCCCCATCCCCACCCCAGAGTCTTTTATTTTGGTGCAATCCACCAACTCCAGTCCAAATTCTGCTTTGTGTTTTCCCTTCTGTTCTTATTTTTCAAGTTCTGTCTATGAGTGAGATCATCTCATATTCTTCCTTCTCTCTCTGGCTGATGTCACTTAACATGATTCAGACCACTCTTTAGCATTTACCCAGTGGACACTCAACAGTAATTTAAAGGTATATATGCACTCTGATATTCATAGCTGCATTATTCAAAATAGCCAAAGAGTAGAAGTGAACTATCCAGGTGAACTATTTCCCCAGCCCATATACATGCATTATAAGTAAATGAATCCTGAAATAAAATGGTGGTGGTGGTAGTGGAGACAGAGAAAGGTAAAGCACTGTTCAGCTCTGGCACAAAGTGAGGCCTGGGACTGAACCTGTGATACGCATGTAGATATTATAATCTGTCTCTCTGATCCATATGCGTCTTTTCGTGTCTGGCTTCTTTCATTAAACTTAAAGTTTGTTAAGATTCAGCCATGTGGGGCTGGGTGGTGGTGCACCTAGTTAAGCACACATGTTACAGTGCTCAGGGTCCTGGGTTCAAGCCCCTGGTCCCCACCTGCAGAGGGAAAGCTTCATGAGTGGTGAAGCAGGGCTGCAGGTGTCTCTCTGTCTCTCTCCCTATCTCCCCATTCTTCTCAACTTCTGGCTGCCTCTACCCAATAAAAAAATAATTTTTTTAATTTTTAAAAAAGATTCATTTATGTTAAAACGAACATTCACTTGTTTGCATTGCTGGACAAAATTCTACTGTATGACTGCCCCATAATTTTTTGTATCTTCTCAAAGGAATGAAGTGGTAATGTGTGAGGCTCTGGGTCTAATCCTCCAGCCACTACACGTAAGGAAAGTTTCATTAACATTGGAGCAGTGCTGTGGTGTCCCCTTCTTACTCTGTCTCTTTCACACTCTAAAAAAGTCCACCAGAGGGAGCTGGGCGGTAGCGCAGCAGGTTAAATGCACATGGCGCCAAGCGCAAGGACCAGCATAAGGATACCAGTTTGAGCCCCTGGCTCCCCACCTGTAAGGGAGTCACTTCACAGACAGTGAAGCAGATCTACAGGTGTCTGTCTTTCTCTCCCCGTCTCTGTCTTCCCCTTCTCTCTTCATTTCTTTCTGTCCTATCCAACAACAACAATAACTACAACAAGAAAACAAGGGCAACAAAAGGGAAAATAAAAAAGAAGTCAACCAGAATGAGTGAAATTGTACAGGTGTGAAGTTCTAATTAAAATTTGTGGCACACACACACACAACGGTAATTGGTAATATTGAGAAATATTTTGACAAATTTCTTTTTTTAAGGTTGAAACTATTTGTCTTTTATTATCATATTAATATTATTTTTATTCATCTACAGGACAAAGACAGAGGAGTCAAGATAGAAGGGGGAGATAAGGTTGGAGAAAGACAGAGAGATACCTGCAGCACTGCTTCACTGCTCACAAATCTTTTCCCTTGCAGGTAGGGATGAAAGGCTTGAGTCTGGGCCCTTGTGCATGTTAACATGTGCACTTTACCGGGTGCGCTGCTGCCTGGCTCCTTTGACAAGATTCTATCCACTTACATACCTACATAGTGACATTCCTGAGAGAACTAGATATTGAATTTTCATACCAATGACTCCATTTTGCATGTTTGAAATTGCCTTCTTGATTCCCCTCTCTCCCATTTCCCTTGATGTGTATGTAACATAAGTACCACAGATCTTAAGTGATCTGCAGAAGAGGCTCGAGCTTGGTTAGTGTGATTTTAGACTGTGACAATTTAGGGAACGAGTGTGCTGAACCAGGTGTGCTAATGCCCAGCCCCCGATTTTTTAAATTTTCTCCTACACTCACAAAATAAATATAATTTATATAAATTTTTATAATACATGAAAGATGTATGTATGTATATACACAGACACACACACATATATAATTTATATTTATAATCTGAACACAGTTATGTCCAAATGCCACCTTCCTTTTGGAGCACTTCAATGTGTGCTTTTCAAGAAGTATCTCCAAATCTGCTGCGACTGCTAGCAACAATTGCCTCAAGGAATTCAACATCTCTCCTGGACTGTTTCTGGCTTCTTAAGTACAATAAAATGAAATGCTTTCTTCTATACGTCAATGTGCAGATTCACCCATTCACTAATTAAATGCCAAAGGCATCTACCTTAATAAAAACTACAGACACAAGTCATACTTGCCTGGATTAGTTTCTGCATCCAGATCTTTCAGATAGATCTTCTTTCTATTATTAGCTACATTTTTCTTGCTCCCAAGGCTCAATAACAAGTGTTGAGTGAAGCCAGATCTTCACATGATGCTCTAAATCTGGCTGATGTCTCCTTGTTCCCAACCACCTGCTTAAACAAAAGGCATGAGCTCCCCTGGTCTCCCATACTATTCACGGTAGTAGTGTGTTCTTTCTCATTGGTTTGAGGTTGGGTGCATGTGCACGTGTATCTGCTTATGTTCCACAAAATATCTACTGAGTTCCTTTTATTTGTGTGTGTCACTTCTATCTAAACATTTAATTTAGAAGGAAAAAAGAGAGCCATGGCACATACTTTATGTCAGGGTAGAGAAAAGAGGACTGAGAAAGGTCCCATTCAGAACAAAAGCCTTTTGTTACAAAGGTGCCTTAATATTAGTGCAGTGACTTCAGAGCAGGAGATAAGGCAAGGAAAGGTAAGATGCTGTGAGATAAGATAAGAGTAGGTGGCAACAGCAGTCAGGGATGTGGTTTTAGAGGATAAAAGGTAAACACATTAAAACATCTTTGAATCCCAAGAGAAACTGTAAATATAAGGAACGCAGTGTTATTTTAATCTATGTTTTAGAAATTCAATAACTGACTCTGTAATCTCCAGAAAGACTTGTTCTTCAGAATGCTGCTTGAGGAAGTGCAGGTTTGGATTAGCAGTTTTTTGTAGACACTATTACAAAGGAGCTGCTACTACTGGCAAGAAATAGAGCAACTCTTTCGTTGAACTGCAGTGTTCATTCCCTCAAATGTTGTACCATTTTAGAAGATGCTTTCTCCTAGTTGGGTCTAGAAGATCAGTGACTCATAAAAGCAGAAAAACAAAAGCGAAAAGTTAGGTCGTGTTCCCCACTGAGAGGTGAGTGTACACAAAATTCTGAGGTGTTTTCTTCCCCCTTCCCTACTGAAGAAGAAAAACTAGTGACAGAATCACTTCCGGTTTATCTATTGCAATATTCATCTTAGACATAACATGGAGTTATGTAGGCCAGTTCCATCAGCTTACAAATGGGAACACCGAGCCCAGCAATGGATGTGCCATTCTGAGGACGGTGTGACACAGCACAGAACCGAAATCAGGCTCCCGGGTTAGTCACTTCTTTGAGTGCATAGCAGGGTCTACTGTGCGTCTTTGCATTGATATCATTCATGGTGAAAATTAAGTCTTTTGATTATATTATATTCCAAAGCGTGGCCCAGAAAGCTTAGGATGAAGTTCTCTCTCATTTTATATAAAACACTTTTCAATGTGAAAGAAATTGGATTTGCATGATATTAAAAGGGAAGTGTCACTTGTAACAATTTTGGCCTAACTTTCCATATAGCTAGTTGGAGAGACTCATAGGCTTGATTCTAAATCCACTGCTTTCTGTTTCTAATAGCCCAATAAACTCTAAACACACAATGGGGAAGAACACAATAACACTTGGAAAAACACACACATCTCCATAGCTGATGGGAGAGGACATATGGTAGGAGATGAGTAGGAAGCAAAGAATCCTCTACAAAACATCTTTTTTTCTTCAACACCATTACCTTACTATGAATTTCCTTCTATTCTGTGTCCTTAATCTTGTGATTCTGATTTCTTGCCTGCCAACTATAGGAAAGACGGCTACAGAGCAAACAAAGCAACATATTTAAAGAAAGAGTAATTTTTGTTTCCTTTCTTTTGCCGTGAGTCATGCTTTGGATTAGAAATGGATAGCATTTATACTTCTAAGTCTTGTTTCTGTTCTTTATAATTTTACAGTCTATTTGGCTTCATAAACAGAATTGTGACTTTATAAAGCCTTAAAAAAGTAACAGCCAAGCAATTTCCAAATCTGTATTTATCTGGAGAAAACATGAAGACATATTTACTGAGGTAAAAAAAAAAATCCACAACTAACAGAGATTACTTCCTGACCATAGCTTATAGAATCAACGGTTACTGAGTTTTCTCTGAGAAATGGGCAAGCATACATCAAGAGATTCCTTTAGCTTTCTTTTAAAAAAATCATTTAACTTAAAATTTTTCTTCTATATGTGATAGTACGGAAAGAAATGGAGAAAGATGAGGCAAAAACTAATAAAGTCATGGGCCCCTTGGAATATACCTAAAATAGACCTACTAACTTTTTCCAAAATGGAGACCCCAAATCTTACTCTGCAATATTCTTGCCATTAGGTTCATGATTAATCAACAATTTGTTCCACTTTGTATCTTAACTCTTTTTGAGCTGCCAGGTTCCAGATGCTATCATGATGCCAGCCTGACTTCCCTGGGCAGATGACCCTACCAGTGTTTCCTGGAGCTCCACTTCCCTCAGTGCCCTGCCCTACTAGGGAAAGAGAGAGGCAGGCTGGGAGTATGGATCGATCTGCCAATGCCCATGTTCAGCGGGGAAGTAATTACAGAAGCCAGACCTTCTACCTTCTGTACCTCATAATGACCTTGGGTCCGTACTCCCAGATGGATAAAGAATAGGAAAGCTTTCAAGGGAGGGGATGGGATACACAAGTATGGTGGTGGGAATTGTATGGAATTGTACCCCTCTTATCCTATAGTCTTGTCAATATTTCCATTTTATAAATTAAAAAATTAATTATAAAAAATAAAGAAGGGGAAATTGAGAGGGAGAGAGACAGAGAAAGAGTTGTAATACTGTTCCACTGTTCAGAAATAACCCCCTCCCCACTGCGGGTGGGGGCCAGGACCTTGAACCTCAGTCTTAGTGAATGATAATGTGTGCACTTAACTGCATGTGCCACTACGTGGCCTTCTTTCTTCTTTCTTACCTTCCTTCCTTTCATATTTTTATTTTTATTTCATTGGATAGAGACAGAGAAATTGAGAGGGATATGGGAGATAGAGAGGGAAAGAGAATGAGAGACACCTACAACATACTTCACTGCTTCTGAAGCTTCCACCCTACAGGTTGGGATCAAGGACTAGAACCCAAGTCCTTGGGCATGGTAACGTGTGCACTCAACCAGGCACCTGGCCCACTTCTTTCACTTTCTAAGTGTGGTTCTTGTCTATCAAGTGGAGGTGTTGATAAAATTTAGCAAAAGAGTTTGTTGTAAAAATCTCATTTTTAATCATATAACTGAAACCCTTTGTAAACTATAATTCATCATTGAATTCTTACTATTATTGCTATCTTTTTCAACATAACTGTTAAGTATGGTGAACATTGCATACCTGACTGTGCTCCTTGACATGTTGACAGAGAAGCATGACAGTTAGTTTGTTCTCTTGTCCAGAATTATCTCAGTTGTGACAGCATAGGGGGACAGGAATTGGGGCTTCTGGGTTTTAGATCATCAAGAGTATTACCCCAAGATCATAAAAGTTCAATGACTACTTTCAGAGTGACTGATGAAAGTGTTAATTGAATGGACATATGTAAAGAACTTACAGTGGATCAGAGTTCTCCCAATAAGATTCATGTAAATTATTGAACTAGAGTCTAGATCTTACACTTCAGCTAAAAACAACTTTAAGCAAACTCCTAAAACAGTGAGCCAGTGCATTCATAGTTAAACGAAAATAGTATTAAGAACCTGTGAAATCTCACATGATTGTGGAGGAGGCAAAATATGTTTCTAGCACACAACTTTGACTCACACTTTAACTCAGTAGACATATATTAAAGGATGAATGAATGAATGAATGTATAGTAAGGCATATTCACATATGTATAATCACAAGAGATGTGATTTGTGAAGGAGGTAGCTGTAGGTAATAATAAAGGAATTTTCAAATGTATAAATACTTAGGATAGTGTGTGGTGCCTCCTTGAGTTAATCCTTTTTACCATTATGAGACAAATTTCTTTATAAAGAGAAAATACAGGCAAGACCACATGGCCTAACGGATAAGGCTTCTAACTTTGGATCAGAAGATTGAGAGTTCTCAATTTATTATTTATTTGCTCTGTGCCAGAAATAATTGACATTAATATTGGCTGTTTTCCTTTTACTAATGTTAGCATGGTATCGATTTTTCAATATCTTTCAAATTTGTTCATTTATTTTTTATCTCTATATTTTAAATGGTGTGTCTTACACTAAATATAATGTCAAGTCATGCTTCTCTTTTTTAATGTCTTAAATATTTATCTATTTACTGTATAGAGACAGGGAAAATGAGGGGAAATGAGGAGAGAAGGACAGAGAGTGACATCTGCAGTACTGCTTTACCACTTGTGAAGTTCCCCCTACAGGTAGAGATGCAGTACCATGGGGCAGTAGTAGAGCTTTGCTTTACTGGATTGCTGTGCTGTGTCTGAAGTCAGAATACTGAAAACTATTTTTTCATGTACTTTATCTTTTTTTGTTTTGGTTCTTTCAACTAAGAAAGAATATCTAGTTCCTTTTACTCTATCTTGACTCAAGTAGACATGCAAAACAAGTTATAAGTGTTTATCCTAGCTCTATTCAGAGAAGTCTTTATAAACCCAGATAGGAAAAGTCATAATTTCCTTCCCTTTTCATTTCAGATAAAATAAAATAAAGAAGGGAAGGAAGAAAGAAAGACAGAAAAAAAAAAAAAAAGAAAATGAAACTCAGAGAGATAACATATTCTGCTTCAGGTGACTCACCTCCAATGAAACTAGGTCTGTATTCACAGCCCATACTCTTTCTAATCCACTTGACTGCCCCCGAAGGGATCCCAGGCTACAGAAGTCACCTGCCCTTTGTTTAATATTTTATGGCCTCTGGGTCGTATTTAAAGCAATTGAAAAACACAACCTTTTGTTGTTAAAATGGTAAGGTACTTTACAAAGAGTTCCTCAGCTTTGCTAAGACTAGGAACCTATTATCTTTTTTCAATCTTATTTTTAAAAACATAATTATAATTAGCTCTCAATTTTAATTTCACAAATTCAAACATATAAACAAGAAAATTTCCCCAAACTTGATGAGTCTCCATTTACAACTCCTTTTAATTATTTCTAGAATTTTGTATTTCAGTACAAAATATATAGTGGGATTATGAGAAATGATTTCCAATTTTTCTTATGATTTTTTCTAGAAACTACATAAACCAATAAATTTCTTTATCCATTTTTGAAATGAATTTTTACAAAGATGGAATGTTCATTTCTGTTGTATATTTTGTAAATATGTTTTAAGATTCTAATAGCACTGTAAAAATTCAACAGGGCAGAGTATATATATATTGAAAACATGGAATATCCTATTTTTCTTAAACCTTATTAACATTCTTTTATTTTATGGGATAGAGAAAGAGATAAATTGAGATGGAGGAGGAGACAGAGAGATACCAGCAGCCTAGCTTCACCACCCATGAAGCTTTCCCCCTCTAGGTGGGGACCAGGGGCTTGAATGTGGGTCCTTGCACACTGTAACTTGTGCACTTCACCAGCTGCACCACTGCCTTGCCCCACCCTTATTAACATTCTTCAAAGGTGACAAGTGGTAGCTATTTCTCCCAAGCCCTTCTAAAAATTTTTAATCATTGACATTTATATAAAAATAAATATGTAGTTCTTATTTTTGTAAGTTGGTATAATTCTAGATGGCATATATCTATATGCTATATATTTAAGTTATTCTCAGTATATCTTAGCTTTATTATCAGCATATATTTGTTTATAATATGCATGATACATACATACTCATACACATATTGATTTTTCTGCAATGTTTACTTTTCAGTTTGACCATTCATTTTATTGGATGTCTTTTGAAATTTGTGTCCTGGGCATTGTTGTTTATATATGGTGGCTTCTGGTGTGTTTCAGGAATGGTTGGAGCTGTTAGTCTAATGGTAACACAACTACTTTTGGAAGATGGGAGGTACGGTCTCTGCATTCAAATTGAAGAAAGAAGTGGATGAACAAAACAACAAGATGGCCCCTTCTTATGTTGCATACAGCTTCTACTCTTGAAGGGACCCTCCCTCATTAATTTACAATCTGCAGATCACACTTGCTTGGACTGACTTGTGTCTAAGGAAGGTACTTAAGAGTTCACAGTTATAAATTTCATATCTTGTTTTTGTTTTGACTCAATCCCTGAGGTGAAGTACAGTGGCTGTTAACCCTTGTTATGCTGCTGGTGATTTGTCTTGTGATTCATCTTCCCTGTGAGCTATGAGAGCCTGAGCCAATTAGAAGCTTTTTTTTTTTTTAACTATAATAGATTTTTTTTTTTAAAGTTTAATCACTCACTTATGGTTAAGAGATAAAATAGGGAGTTTGACAGTAGCACAGCGGGTTAAGCGCACATGGAGTGAAGTGCAAGGACCGGCATAAAGATCCCAGTTCAAGCCCCTTGGCTCCACACCTGCAGGGGAGTCCCTTCACAGGCAGGCGGTGAAGCAGGTCTGTAAGTGTCTATCTTTCTTTCCCTCTCTCCGTCTTCCCCTTCTCTCTCTATTTCTCTCTGTCCTGTCTAACAATGACAACATCAATAACAACAACAACTACAACAACAATTAAAAAAATGAGAGTAACAAAAGTGAAAATAAATAAATATAAAAAATTTTAGAAAGAGATAAAACAAGGTGAAGTATAGATAATACAATGATTATGCAAAGAGACACTCATTCCTGAGGCTTCAAAAATCCCAGGCTCAATCCTTCTCACCACCATGAACCAGAACTGAGCAGTACTCTGGAAAATAATAATAATAATAATAATAATAATAATAATAATAATAATAATAATAGAAGAAAGACAAGATAGGAGTGACAAGAGAGAAAACAGAAGTAAGGAATGAAAACAGGAAAACAGAGACTCAGAAAAGGAAACATTTTGGTTACACAAATTAGGGTTGGACCCCCCCCCCAGTTCTCCCCACTTAGTCACTAAGTGTAGATTCTTCCAAACATTGAATTAATAGACACTGGTGTGGAAGAGATGAGCTCCAATGAAGAACTGGAATGCTATCCTTGTTCTTTCTTACCCCTGGGAAAGTGTTAGGCTGTTTCACTTCCAGTCTGGAGCCAGCCCTCACCAAATTTGGCTTCTTGAATTCCAACAGTTTCTTCCTCACTCCTTTTCCACCCATTGGCCACAGTATATACTCACCTGTGGCTTAGTGAGTTTCTGAAGAAATATTGACTCTATTTTGTTGAGATTCCAGGTGACTTTTCATTGTTTTTCTTCATTTATCAGGAGAGCAACATGAAAAAGTTCCTACTCCATAGTCATAGCTCTAGACCACTGGGAGGGTAGATTTTTATCCTGAGTCACTAGGCCAGTCCTGTGCTCTTGATGACAATATAGAATCTCCCTACTGCTGTTCCAACCTCTCAGGGGCAAAAGCAATGGAGACTCGCGAAGTCATTGTTGTAAATTGGTGAGTTTTTAGGTGATCCCCGCCCCGCCTTTCTTTTTTTTTTTTTTTTAATTTTTTTATATTTATTTTATTATTTTATTTATTCCCTTTTGTTGCCCTTGTTGTTTTATTGTTGTTGTTGTTGGATAGGACAGAGAGAAATGAAGAGAGGAGGGGAAGACGGAGAGGAGGAGAGAAAGATAGACACCTGCAGACCTGCTTCACCGCTTGTGAAGCGACTCCCCTGCAGGTGGGGAGCGGGGGTTCGAACCGGGATCCTTATGCCGGTCCTTGTGCTTTGCGCCACCTGCGCTTAACCTGCTGCGGTACAGCCCGACACCCCCCCCCCCCCCCCCCCCGCCTTTCATCTGTCTTTTTGTTTGTTGCTAAAAATAAGACCCAGGAGTGGTGTGTCTTAGCTGCCCGTCTAATTTGGTCATATATTACTTTTTATGACCTGCAAAATGTTATGAATTGTACTATGATAAATATAAAAACAATATGGTATACTACACCAATCTTTCCTATAAGAAAGAGTCTGAAAATAATCTTGCTATCTGTAGTCTTTTTATTATAAATATTCCAATAGTATATTAATTGTGTAAATACACCCTTATTTTGCCTCAATTTACCCCAAATAATTTCCCAGAGCAAAGACACTCAAGAGACCTGGATTCCCTTTCAATAATGATCTCCATTCTTATCATGAGTAACATGAGTTTTAGAAGCATAGATTTAAGTCTAAGATGTTTGCATTTTAAACTTGTTAGATATTTCTAAATTGCTTTCCTAAAAGTTATCTTAAATTTGTCTTTCCATTGTCAGTGCTCAGAGTAGAATTCAATAAATATTTTGCTTAATGTATATGTGAGTGAATATTTATGTCTTTGTGTTCATAACAACAATAGCATTGGTGAATATTTAAATGTTTATCTGGTTAATGAAAATAAAATGTTATTCTGATCTGCATTTCTATAATTGGGAGAATTGAACATTTTTTAAAAGCCCATTTACTGGTCACTTAATGTTATTTTCTAAAAATTGTCTATGTGTCCTTTGCCAAATTGATATTGAGTGTTTTGTATTTTAAACTAATTTTGAAGGGTTATTTGTATACTTAGTAAATCGGACTTATCCTGACATTTAGTGGGCAAAATTCTCCCTGGTATGTTGTGATAGTCTAACTTTACTTATTTTTTTGTTTATACTAGCATTTATGACTTATTATTTTATTTGAGATATTGATGCTTTCCTTTATAATTTCTAGATTTCTATTATCACATTAATATTTTGCATATGGTTTATCATGGAACTTCGTGTCTAAAGCTTCTTTTTTTTTAACATGGCAGAGATCATTATAATAACATTTTGGCTATTTGTAATTGGTCACATTAAGCAAGAATGTGTTCTGTTAAATATATTTTCTTTTACCTGAAAGGTTTAGACTATCTAAGATAGTAAATGTTACTATTCTTATCATATAAATGGGAAAAAATCAATGAACTGAAAAGTAACTTGATTAAAATGAGAGGAAGAGGGCACTGGATGGTAGCTGCACCCCAGACTCATTTGCTAGAGGTCTAAGAAATACAGTGGGAAAGTACACAAGGTTTGTGAAGAGAAAATACATTTCAGGGATAGGCAAAGAATAGAAAGAGATAATCCAGTGGGGATAGAAGTATGGTGAGAATAAGGCAGGAGAAGTGAAAATGAAAAGGTCCAAGACAGTATATATATTTAGAGAAGCTTGAGTAGGAGGGTGGGAAGTTGAGGAGAAATATAAGATTGGAAGTCCTCAGGCAGCTTCTTCACTTCTGTTAAGTCATTGAGAAATTCTATCTTCTTTCTCTAGACTTAAGAGACCCTAAGATGAAAATCTGCTAGTCAGCATGATCAGCCACCACTTCCAGTGCGTAACTCTACTGTATTAATTTATTTACTTATCTATCTATCTATCTATCTATCCATATATCCATCATCATCTATCTCTCATCCTTCTGTGATAGATATTGCCACTAATTCTACCACCACTTTAGGTATATGTACACCATTCTGCATTGGGTCCCTGGTGCCCACTCAATACCCTTCTTCCATGTCCGTGGTCATGATTCAACAGACCACATCTAGCCCAAGTTTTTTCTTATTAAAAAAAATAATAGAGAAACATTAAACTCTTTGTCCACCCTCCTTTCTACCCCCTCACCAACATAACACACTCCAGAGACATTTTTGAGAATATTGGTAGATAACACTCAGACTAGATACTTATTTTGCTGATTTTTCTTTTCCTTTCTTTTCTTCTTTTTTTTTTGGGGGGGGGGTTGGGGTGGGGAGGTAAGGAGTAAGAAAATCGAAGCACAGGAAGTAAATGACATTATGTGGGCTATTTAGAACCAGAAGTAAGATTTCAGTCTTCCTAGCATCCTTATTCTTTAAGAATCCACTGCACTCAATTTTAAATTGCTAAGTGAATCAGCACTTTTATAGGAAATGCTTTTATAAAGGATTCTTGGAATAGAAGCTGATACAGAAATACCAAAGGCCAAGAAATCGACCTTATGACTTGTTCCACTCTTTCAAAATTATGATTAGTTTAATGTTTTTGTCATCCTGAGATAGGTTTCTCTAGTGTCATTCAATCCTATATTTAAGCCAAAAGAGAATATCACTAAGAACTTAAATAAAACTAAAGAGTTTTATTTGAGGGTGGGGTAGATAGCATAATGGTTATGCAAAAAGACTGATGCTTGAGGCTTAAAATTCAAGCTTAAGCCTCCCCAATACCATAAGCTATCACTATTTCTGTGTTTCAAAATAATCCTGCGTATTAGAAGTTTGGCTAGACCTAGCACTAGTTTTTTTATAATAGCATAAGTTCTTTTTGAAACATGAAAATACAATCTGTTCCTCAAATTCTCTCTTGTTCTCTCTGTCACCTTCTTCCTTTGCTGCCTTAAAATAAATAATAATGCTGACTGTTGGATTCTATAAATATAGCAATCTCTCCTTTTCTCTGGGGTTCTAGATTAATGTGGTTGAGCCTTTCAATTTTATGTGACTTTCAAGAATGTATTTTCCTCTTGCCCTTTTTGTACATGAGCAAGTTTGCCCACTTTCAGTCAGTGATACCGACAAAATATGATTAGTTTCAGAATTATTTCCAACTTCTTTGTTTTGTCTTGTATTTCTGTTGTGGCACTAATTACTAGCAATATGATTAATGCACTACTTACTGGTGGCTTTGTTCCTTTTGTTTTTCTGATAATGCTAATTAATCCAATTTTGGGGGAAAAATTCAGTTCTGCTCACACATAGCAGATTGTAGGTGCTTTTAAAACTGCCCTCCCTCCCTTTGGTTTTAAATTAAAGTAAAAAGTACTAATAGACCAGTTAGTGGTGTTGTTAGGAATACTCCTGTCAGTCCATCAGAAAAAACTGAAACCAGCATGGTCAGAAATAACTCCAGAGTAGGGAAGTTTGCATTCACTAAAAACTAAAATTGTTCTTTATTTGTTAATGGTTATGGGTATGTATAAGGGGAGGGTAAGTACTGTATTGCTTAGGTTTTTGATCTAACAGTCTTGTCATATTCCTTTTTCTTGTTCTTTATCAGGGATGAGGGTTGAGGTTAATGAATTACAGTACAAATATTGATACAGGAATAATCAATCGCCCATCTCCCTGTGATAGTCTGCAAACTAGGAATGGCTGCCCAAGATCCGGCCACCAATCAGATTTAAACCAGAACCCACATGCAACTCTTTATCAAAATGTGCATTTCTCTGCAGTTCATCCTCACCAGCTATTCATTAGGTCTAATGCTGGCTGGTTTGGTTGGGTTTCCCATCTGTTGTTGATACCAACTCTTCTGTTTTGCTTATGTTTGCAACCTTGGCTTCCTTTAAAAGATCAATAATACTTAATGGCACTTTTCCATTAAGCTTAAAATTTTTAAGAGTTTTATCTAAGGGTGGGGTAGATAGCATAATAGTTATGCAAAAAGAGTCTCATGCCCAAGGCTTAAAATTTTTAGTCTAAATCCCTCAATACAATAAACTATAGGTTTGTTAAAAAAAATAATAATAACTTTGTTTAGTTATACTATGTACCACTCTGCTGTATACCACTAATTCCCCCCTCACACACATACACTCCAAGTAAAATGATTTGGAAAAAATAAATAAGTAAAAGTATCTCATGACTAAAAAAAATTGAATGGAAGCTAATTTTGTCAGATACAAAAATTCAGTGTTTGTTCCCCCTAAGAAGTATTGCTTTAAAAAAGGCATTCCATCCATCTCTCCTCTCAAAAAAAGCAAGCAACCAAACAAACATACAGGACTTATTTTGTATTCATTTTTGTCTTACATAAAAAAAAAATTAAAGAAATCGGAGGTGGGTCTACAGAGCAGCAGCAGCTGTGTTTCTCTCCTCTCCTCTCCAGGGTCAACTAGGAATAACAAAGGAGACCACCTGGAACTACAACTAGACAGGACTAGAATGACTTCATGAACCCACCAAATCGCTGGTGAGTGCAAACACATGTGGCTCATGGACAGAGAGGAGCCTAGGGAGAGATTAAGTGGCTGGTAACAGTTCTGCAGTTCACCACTTAAGACATCACCTCCAGTCTGTTTCATCAGAAAGAAAACAACTGAAGGGAGGAGAGGACTCACCTAAGACTCACCAAATGCAGTTGTGAGTCTCCATTGCTACTGCCTTCAGAATCTGGAGCAGCACAGGAGGGGTGAGGGGAAGGCCCTGTGCTGACAGCAGGGGACAGAGAACTAACCAGAAAACTCAGCAGAAGATCTATAACTCTGTAGCCTAGCAGTGGGACTGTGAGAGTCTCTTTGCATAACCACTGTATTATAATACCCCACCCTGCTTTATATCTTAGTCAAGAGTCAGTGATTAAGCTAAGAAGCCTACTTATAGTTTAAAAGCTCTCAGGCTCCCATAGCATACAGGGAAGAAAAAGAACAAAAGAGGCTTTTAAGCCACTGAGCTCCAACTCAGGGATTAAAATACTATTGAAACAACTGTCAATTTACACAACTGTGAACCCTTAATTACCTTACTTAGACACAAGTCAATCCAGGCAAGAGTGATCAGTAATTTGAAAAGTACTGAGAGAGGGACCTCATAACATACTATATAAAATGGCAAAAGCAACAAGAAGAAATATTGGAGAAATGAACCAGGACAAGAGTCCAGCTAAAAACCCCACAAAGGTTGAAGCACAAAATAATGAGGTCAACATCCAAACACTAGTTAAGGAAATAATCACAGGAGTGAGTAAAGAGTTTGAAAGAATTGTCATCAGAAATGCAGAAACAATAAATGGGACTCTGGAAGAAAACACTAATTATCTCAAGGTTATTAGAGAACTGAAAGATGAAATAGCTGATCTAAAAACACAACTAGCTGAACAAGCTAAAATAGTATCAGAACAGGGTAACAAAATAGTTGAACTCCAGAAAACAGTAGAGAGGAGAGAGAATAGAATAAATGAGACTGAAGACAAAATTAGAAAGATCGAGGACAAATTAGAGTCAACTAAAAAAGAAGTAAGAGATCTCAAAAAGAGATTAAGTGATACTGAAAACAAGAACAGAGATCTATAGGATGACATCAAAAGAAATAATATACAAAAATTGGCTTACCAGAGGAAGAAATAGAGGGAAGGGAAGAAATCATTCTTCAGAACATAATAGCTGAGAACTTCTCTAGCCTAGACAACATCAAAGACATAAAGATATAAGAAGCCCAGAGGGTCCCAAACAGAATTAGCCCAGACTTAAAGACACCAAGACATATCATATTTAGAAATGAAAGAAATAAGGATAAAGAAAGCATCCTGAAGGCTGCAAGAGAAAAACAAAGAGTCACCTACAGAGGAAACCCGTAAGATTAACAACAGACTTCTCCACACAAAAACTACAAGCCAGAAGAGAATGGCAAGATATCTATCGAGTGCTCAGTGAGAAAGGCTTTCAACCAAGACTACTGTACCCTGCAAGACTGTAATTCAGGCTAGATGGAGGCATAAATACCTCCTCAGACTAGAAACTGTTGAGAGAATCAACTATCACCAAGCCTGCCCTGAAATAAGTGCTGAAAGGTCTCCTATAAACCATAAATATATGTTTAGTCAGACCACCATAAATATGCAATCTATCAGAACACTCTAAAAATCTATAAGAATGGTGTTAAAATATCTTAAATATTTTATATTAATAAGTGTCAATGGCCTGAATTCACCTATTAAGACACACAGAATAGGAAGATGGATCAGAAAACACAACCCAACAATATGCTGTCTACAGGAAACCCACCTAACTCTCAACAAGACAAACACAGACTCAAAGTGAAAGGATGAAAAACTATCATACAAGCCAATGGCCCATAAAAAAGGGCAGGAACAGCTGTTCTCATATCTGACACAACAGACTATAAAATAAATACAATTTAAAAAGGTAGGGATGGAGGACACTACTTAATGCTCAGAGGATCAGTCAATCAGGAGGACGTAACAATTATTAACATCTATGCACCCAATGAGAAGCCATCTAAATACATCAAACATCTACTGAAAGAGCTACAGCAATATATTAACAGCAACACAGTTATAGTAGGGGACTTCAACAACTGACTCTCTCAACTTGACAGATCATCCAGGCAGAAAATCAATAAAGACATGAGGGAGCTAAATGAGTAGATAGATATACTAGAACTATTAGACATTTTCAGAGTCATTCATCCCAAGAAACTGGAATACACATTCTACTCAAGTCCACATGGGTCATTCTCAAGGATAGACAATATGTTAGGCCACAAAGACAGCATCAGCAAATTCAAGAGCATTGAAATCATCTCAAACATCTTCTCAGACCACAGTGGAATTAAACTAACATTAACAATGAACAAAAGATTAGTAATAGTCCCCAAATGTGGAAGCTTAACAATATACTACTTAACAACTACTGGGTCAAAGAGGAAGTAAAGGAGCAAATCAAAATGTTTCAAGAGTTCAATGAAAATGAAGGCACAAGCTATCAGTATATTTGGGACACAGAAGGCTGTGAGGGAAGTTCATAGCCATACAAGCAGCACACATTAGGAAACAAGAAAAAGCACAAATAGCATGATTACACACCTAAAAGACCTAGAGGAACAAAGGAGCCCTAAAGTAACCAGAAAGACAGAAATCACTAAAGTTAGGGCAGAAATAAATAACACTGAAAATAAGAAAACCATACAAAAGATCAATGAAAGTAAATGTTGGTTCTTTGAAAGAGTGAACAAGATTGACAAACCTTTACCCAGACACACAAAACTAAAAAGGGAGAAGATCTAAATAAATCAGATAATAAATGGAAGAGGAGATATCACAACAGACACCGCAGAAATTCAGCATATCATGTGAGACATCTATAATCAACTATATGCCACGAAGCTAGAGAACCTGGAAAAAATGGACAATTTCTTAGATTCCTAAGAACTTCCAAAATTAAGTAAGGAGGAACTAGATAATATGAACAGGCCCATCACAGCTAATGAAATTGAAACAGTTATCAAAAACCTTCCCAAAAATAAAAGTCCTGGGCCAGATGCTTTTACAAATGCATTCTACATAACCTTCAAAGAAGAATGAATACCTCTACTTTTAAAAGTCTTCCAGAAGACTGAAGACACTGGAATACACCTTTCCAACTTCTATGAAGCCAACATCACTTTGATATCAAAAGCAGACAGGGACACAACCAAAAAAGAAAACTACAGACCAATATCTCTGATGAACACAGATTCTGAAATATTGAACAAAATTCTAGTCAACTGGATATATCAGTATATTAAAAAGATTGTTCATCATGACCAAGTGGGGTTTATCCCAGGGATTCAAGGTTGGTTTAATATACATAAACCAATCAATGTGATCTACCACATCAATAAAAGCAAGACCAAAAACCACATGGTCATATCAATAGATACAGAGAAAGCCTTTGACAAAATACAACATCCATTTATGATCAAAATGCTACAAAAATGGGAATAGATGGAAAATTCCTGAAGATAGTGAGTCTATATATAGCAAACCTACAGCCAACATCATACTCAATGGTGAAAAACTAGAAGCATTTCCTCTCAGATCAGGAAGTAGACAGGGCTGCCCACTATCACCATTATTATTCAACATAGTGTTGGAAGTTCTTGCCATAGCAATCAGGCAGGAGCAAGGAATTCAAGGAACACAGATTGGAAGAGAAGAAGTCAAACTCTCCCTATTTGCAGATGACATGATAGTATACATAGAAAAACCTAAGGAATCCAGCTTTTGGATATCATCGGGCAATACAGTAAGGTGTCAGGCTACAAAATTAACATTCAAAAGTCAGTGACATTCCTCTATGCAAACACTGTTAGATGAAGATGAAATACAGAAATCAATTCCTTTTACTATAGCAACAGAAACAGTAAAATATTTAGGAATAAGTCTAACTAAAGAAGTGAAAGACTTGTATACTGAACATTATGTGTCACTACTCAAGGAAATTGGGAAAGACACAAAGAAGTGGAAAGATATTTCATATTCATGGGTTGGAAGAATTAACATCATCAAAATGAATATACTACCCAAAGCCATCTACAAATTTAATGGTATCCCCATCAAGATCCCAACCACATTTTCTAGAAGAATAGAACAAATGCTATAGATGTTTATCTGAAACCAGAAAAAACCTAGAATTACCAAAAACAATCTTGAGAAGAATGAACAGAACTGGAGGCATCACACTCCCAGATCTCAAATTGTATTTTAGGGCCATTGTCATCAAAACTGCTTGGTACTGGAACATGAATAGACACACTGACCAGCGGAATAGAATGGAAAGCCCAAAAGTAAGCTCCCACACCTATGGACATCTAATCTTTTACAAAGGTGCCCAGGCTATTAAATGGGAAAAGCAGAGTCTCTTCAACATATGGTTTTGGAAAAATATGGGTTGAAACATACAGAAGAATGAAACTGAACCACTAAATTCCAAGTGGATCAAGGACTTGGATGTCAGACCACAAACTATCTGATACTTAGAGGAAAATATTGGCAGAACTCTTTTCCACATAAATTTTAAAGGCATCTTCAATAAAACTTATCCAATAACAAAGAAGCTTAAGGCAAGCATAAACCTATAGTACTACATCAAATTAAAAAGCTTCTACACAGCAAAAGAAACCACTACCCAAACCAAGAGACCCCTCACAGAATGGGAGAAGATCTTTACATGCCATACATCAGACAAGAGGCTAATAACCAAAATATATAAAGAGCTTGCCAAACTCAACAACAAGAAAACAAATGACCCCATCCAGAAATGGGGAGAGGACATGGACAGAATATTCACCACATTAGAGTTCCAAAAGGCCAAGAAACACATGAAAAAATGCTCCAAGTCTTTGATTGTCAGAGAAATTCAAATAAAAACAACAATGAGATACCACTTCACTCCTGTGAGAATGTCATACATCAAAAAAGGTAGCAGCAACAAATGCTGGAGAGGTTGTGAAGTCAAAGGAACCCTCCTGCACTGCTGGTGGGAATGGCAATTGGTCCAGTCTCTGTGGAGAACAGTCTGGAGAACTCTTAGAAGTCTAGGAATGGGCTTACCCTAGATCCTTAAGTTCCTCTCCTGGGGATATATCCAAAGGAATCCAACATACCCATCCGAAAAGATCTGTGTACACATATGTTCTTAGCAGCACAATTTGTAATAGTCAAAACCTGGAAGCAACCCAGGTGTCCAACAAGAGATGAGTGGCTGAGCAAGGTGTGGTACACACACACACACACACACACACACACACACACACACACACACACACACACACTGGAATACTACTCTTCTATAAAAAATGGCGACTTCACCATTTTCAGCTGATCTTGGATGGAGGTTGAAAAATTCATGTTAAGTGAAATAAGTCAGAAACAGAAGGATGAATATGGGATGATGTCACTCTCAGGCAAAAGTTGAAAAACAAAATCATCAGAAGGTAGATAGCATACTGGTTATGCAAACAGACTCTCATGCCTGAGGTGCCAAAGTCCCAGGTTCAATCCCCCGTACCATCATGTGCCAGAGCTGAACAGTGCTCTGGTTAAAAAAAAAGAAAAGAAAAAGAAAAAAGAAAATCAAAATCAGAAGAGAAAACACAAGTAGAACCAGAACTGAAATGGGTGTATTGCACCAAAGTAAAAGACTGGGGTGGGTAGAGGAGAGAATACAGGTCCAAAAAGGATGACAGAGGACCT
Source organism: Erinaceus europaeus (assembly GCF_950295315.1). Lineage (NCBI taxonomy): Eukaryota > Metazoa > Chordata > Mammalia > Eulipotyphla > Erinaceidae > Erinaceus > Erinaceus europaeus. The sequence continues at coordinate 77,432,031 of NC_080175.1, forward strand.
AGTGGGGGTTGTATTATTATATGGAAAACTGGGAAATGTTCTGCATGTACAAACTATTCTGTTTACTGTGGAATGTAAAACATTAATTCCCAATAAAAAAAGAAAAGAAATTCACGCTGGGTTTCAAAAAAATAAAATAAAATAAAGAACCCTCACATCATTTGAGAGTAATTACATAAATAACTACTTTGTTACTCAAGCTTTATGTAGAATTCTAAGGAGAGTTTTCAGAATATCTCTGAGAATTTCAATAGAATTGGTCACTCTAAATCTATTTTATCAAGTGTAGGGGAAAGGGTAAATTTTTAGCATCCATATAGGGGGCTGGGGTAAGGACACAGACCTTTAGTGGCGGGAACAGTTAATATATACTCCTATTAATTTATAATGTTATAAATCACTTATAAATTTAAATATATTTTTAAAAAAGAATTAGCTACTCCACTCACACCTTTGTTTAATTTCTTTCTTTCCCTGTTTCTTTCTTTTCCTAAATAAAATACATTTACTCAGTAGGGGTAAGTTAAAAATGGACATACTGTAAATAGTTAAATAATTCTGTTGAAGTTCAAGGTTGTGTTTTAATTTTTAAAATTAACTTTGAAATTGAATTCATTTCAACAAAAGTCAGGAGACTTAGTGAAGTCCCCACCCCTATAAAATTGGATTGCAGTGCTAATTGTTTTATTTGAAATATCTCTTTCCACTAATTAATTCATTTTGCTCTTGACTGAATTGATTGGAAACCCCAAAAGATCTTTTGGGAAAGAAAGAGAGAGCTATGTGCCTTGACCTTCCCTCACTCCCAATCACATCTTTATTTACCATATTAAAACATGAAGCTCAGCTATTAAACAAAAGGTGAGGAAATTATGTCTGTTGAGGGAATAGTTTTCCCTTATGAAAAGCAGATTAATAGATTTTCTTTTTTTAATAAGATGAAGTTTATGTTTTTTGGATGACTCTAAAGAAACTATTCAATACAATAACTCTAATCTAGACTTTCATTTGCCAATCACTAATTCTCAGTTCACTTTCTAATCTTTTCTTGAATCATATTTTGGTGAGTTCTGTTAAGAGTCATGTCAGTCAATATTCAGCAGATAAATTTACCTATTTTGATAAAACAATTTGAAGTTACACACAAAAGCCTTGTTAATTATGTCTTGTTTCATTTTTTTAAAGTCAAGTAAAAGATATTTTTTCCTGTTTTCTCTCTATTTTTAAAAAATTTTTACTATACTGTAAGTTACAAGATAGGACTAGTCCATTATCTGCTATTTTGTAAGGCTCTTTTAAAATAGGTATTCCTACTATGTTTTTATGGTATAAGTGAAATTATAAGTTAGTAAAATAAATTTAAAGCATATATATATATTTAAAAGTCTCATATGCCATCATATCAGGATCTAGAATATTTAGAGTGTTTTGTGCTTGTGTGCATTTGTTTATCAGCTTAAAAAATCTTCATTTCCTGACACATGTAACATATAAAATGTGTTTCATGGGATAGTAGAGCGCGTGTGTTATCATGCTCTAGGGCCTGTGTTCAAGTCCCTGGCCCTTACTTGCAGAGGGGGAAAGATTCATGAGTGATGAAACTACGGGTGTCTCTCTCTCTAATGCTTTCCTCCTCTGTCTTTCTCTTTGTCTCACCGTCTATCAAAAGAAAAACTTCAAAATGACCTTAGGATTGGTAGAGTTGGTAGAATCATGCAGGCACTAAGCCTCAGAGATAACCCTGGTGGCAAAGAAAAAAACAAAAAAGAAAGAAAGAAAGAAAGAAAGAAAGAAAGAAAGAAAGAAAGAAAGAAAGAAAGAAAGAGAGAAAATGTGTTTCATAAAATGTCTTTGCTGTAAGCTCCAAAATCTTTAGGCATAATTGCATATCTTCTTTCTTTCAAAATTTATATCATATGATTAACAATCAATACTAACATCAACACCCATGACATCTGAGTATTAAATATAGTTACCCTGAATTCTAAAATAGTCCCTTGTTACCTAGCAAAATGTATCAAGGCAATTTTCATTTCATTTAGCATAAGTTCTATTCTATTTGTACTACACATATAGAAATAATATCTTAAAATACTGAAAACATCTCCTTATTGAGCACTTACTATACATCAGTAATTCTGCTAAAGGTTATACAAAAACTGATTCTCTTTATGTGTACAAAAGTGAGAGGTGTATCACTAACACTCTTACTTTATAGATGAGGAAACTGAGACTCAACTAAGTTAATCAGAAGTTACACGTGTTTTCAGATACTGAGAACTGACTCCTGTCTAATTCTGGAGTAAGAATATGATACTTTCTGGGAAATAAAGAACACTTTGCTTAGAAAGCAATTATTTTATTATCAATTCCTGAGAAATATGTATATATGTGTGTGTGTGTTGTCTTAGAATATCTATTAAGTATGCTCATAAAAATTTCCATAGGACAAAAAGATTAAAATGTTAAACAGCCTATAATTTGATTATAGGTCCTTGAAACATTCAAGAAGTTTCATGAACATTTTTAAACTATATTTTTGTTTATTATTATTGAGTAGAGACAGAGAGAAACTGAGAGGGGAGGAGGAGATAGAGAGGGACAGAGACAGAGAGACACACCTGCAGCCCTGTTTCACCACTCATAAAGTTTTCTCCCTGCAGGTGGGGACCAGGGGCTTGAACCTGGATCCTTGAGCACTGTAATGTGAGTGCTTAACCAGGTGCTCCACCACCTGGCCCCATGATCATTTTTTTTTAATGAAGTAAGGAAGAAAGAAAGAAGAAAAGGAGGAAAGAAAGAAGCAAGAAAAGAGGGAGAGAGAGAGAGAGAGAGAGAGAGAAGAGACTGGAAATTAATCAGGTTAATGAGTTCTTCCCCTCATTTGAAGTGGACCATGCAACTAACAGGATAAAGAGGCTCAGTTCTTATAGCAGCCCCACAGAACCTAAGATTCTTATTTTGTTCTGTCAAAGTGAAAAAGACCAATTTTTATTCAGATTCTAGGGCAATTGCAAAACTTTTTTCCTCAAATAGTTTAAACAAATGCAATAGAATTTTCTAAACACATATGACTAAATGGAATTAAATTTCAAAGACATTTTATCTTCACATATACAATTAATCGAATGTGGTTCATATGCATAAAACACAGGAAGTTGCACAAATCCATTTATGTACCCTAGGAGCACCTCTTAATTCTTGAAGCTTTATCTGGTTTAAAATAATTACAACCTTGCCATAAAGCAAGCAGCTTCATTTATGGGTGAGAAAAACTGTACATGTGAGAAAATGGGAATGATATCAACAGAGTTATTTCTACAGTTGATTATCATTTTTTTTTCTTTCATGGTCATTCTCCATATAACATTCTGTGTTCAAGAATTGGCCCATGAATATTTTTTGTGTTTCTTCATTCTTTATGAAATTCTTAAGAGTTATCCTTCCTTTTTTTTTTTAAGATCATCATTTTCACTGATACAGTAACATTTAAAAAAATGTTGGCTAAACTTTCATGTTACAAAACAACACTAGTAATATTATTAGAATCAACAGAAACCTGTAACAAAATGATTCATAATGAAAATGTTCTCCACATAAATGGCTTTCATAATCTTTGTCTATAATAGTTGAAGCATCATAAGGTACATAGACGACAGATGTATTTTTGTACTTTTTAAAAATTCTGCCAGTTAGTGTGTTCCTGAATCAATTCCCTTTACTATGCGAAGATATGTGTTTAACAAATACAAAATACTATTTTCGTGTAGTCATGGCAAAAATTGGAAGATAAGCTAGCTACCAAAAGGAAAAAAATGCAAACATTTCTTAGTCTAATTATAGTTTCCATTAGAATTGAAATCAAGAATTGACTTCATTTGTCTGCATAATCTTGTATTTCTTTGACCTAAAAGATTTTTGTACATATAAAAGCATGCTGCCATCAGCTGATCAGCTATTATGCCTCTACAGAGACCTAGGATATATTTATATGATTTGATAAATACGGACGATGCTTCCTGTGTTTACGTTAGGTGGCAAGAAAGCAGTGTATAAAATTATATATGCAATATGATTATAACTCTGTATAAGGGAAAATATTAGGAGGTGATATAGCAAAATGTAACAGTGGTTATCTTAGATGCTGGAGATTTTCCTCCTTTTTCAATATTCTCCAAATTGTGTATATCCAGAAGTATATATTATTTTCACAATATGAAAATCTTTGTGTAAAATGAATAGTGTGTGTTTGAGTCATATTTTCAAGTAATGTTTAAAATCATTCTTCCGTTTCACTGAAGTTATTTTACATGTAGACTGAAAAATCTGTCTCTGTGCCAATACAGAAGACTGCTCCTAGCTGGCAGTTCTGCAAAAAAGGATGATCTGGATATGAAACTGCCCATGAAGGGAAGAAATGAAAAGAAGGGAAGTAATCAGAACAACCAGGTAATAGGAATAATTGAGCAGTGGCTATTTTACTATTAGGGTATTACCCACTGATTCTAGTTTAGGCTTCACTGGCTTTTACTGATCATGATTAGTAATTAGTTACAAGCCTCCTCTTCCCCCAGCCAAAAGGAAACAACAACAATAACAACAACAACAACAACAACAAAAATACCCTTTATTTTTCCATTTAAGACAAATCTTAAAGAATAGGATTAAAACAGAAAGCAGAAGCGGTGGTGTCTCAGTTCCTGGCTGTATGTTTTTCTGAGTCAGCACCTTAACTTGTTTTCATTTCTTTCAGAGAGAGGGAATGATGCCACAGCATTAGAGCTCCAGCACCCCCCCCACCACCATACACCCAGTACAATTGTACTTTCATGTGGTACCTGGGTTAGGATGGAAGCTACAGTATAGAAAGGCACCCGGCCAGTCAGATGAACTATTTTCTGCTCGACTCTGTGTGTGTGCGCGTGTACATGTGTGTCTGTGTGTGTGTGTGTTAAGGTGGCTTCACACATGTGTGGTTTCACAGCTCTGGCCCATTTTTCTGAGACAGAGAGGGGCAGACGGAGACACCCCAGCACTCCAATATGCTGTGCTGGGATTTGAACCCCACCGTGCACCTGGTAAGGCCGGTGCCACAACAGGTTAGCTATTTCACTATTCCTCTCCTCCCGACTGCATTTTTATTTGATTTCCTTTTAATAATTATGAGAGAGCTAATGCAAAAAAAGAGAATTTTTGGTATTGCACCAAAGTAAAAGACTCTGGGAGTGGTGGTGGTGGGGGGAGGTGTTTAGGTCCTGGTGCATGATGGTGGAGAGGGACCTAGGCTGGGGATAAGAGGAATTTGCAGAAAACTGAGAAATCTTATATGGGTACCAACAACAGTATTTACTGTTGACTGTAAACCATTAGTCCTCCAAATTAAAAAAAAATAAAAAAGAATTAAGTGGTAAAGTAAGTGTGTATGTGTATGTAAAAAGAAAGAAAGATAGAAAGAAATGGGGAGTTATTGATTAGGACCTTCAGTGACTAAGTTTGATTTGTCTGATTAATACTATTAAGAACACTACAGATTTTACAAGGTAAGCAAACTACTTTCAGATGTGGTCTCCAAAAGATGTGATCGTATAACCACCCTAGCAAGTAAAAGAAGAAAAATGTGAGTCTTCTTTTAATATATATGTACACACGTGCACATTTCTGTACAATACAATGTGATGTTAAATACAGGCCCATTTATTAATATAGAATTCTGCCAACTTCCATACTTGATGAATGGACTGACTCTGAGGTCCTCTAAGAATACATAGGGCTCCTAGATAGCGTAGGAGGGATCCCAAGGAAGAGAAAGGGCACCGTGGCACAGCAGGTGAGCTATTTTGCCGGTCCTAACAATTTAAATCATACTTGAGTGCACCTGAAAAGTTTCCTAGTGACCCATAGGTGTTTTGTCCTTGTAAAGAAAGAGATTAGGAACAGTCTTAGTGACTCAGTGGGCTTGAAGTTGATGATTGTCTACTTTTAACAAATATTTAATTTATTTATTATTGATTGGATAGAAACAGAAATTGAAAGGAAAGGGAAAGAAAAGAGAGACACCTGCAGCACTGCTATACTGCTTATGAAGCTTCCCTTCTATAGATGAGGGTGGGACTTGAACCCAGGTCCTTGCACATTGTAACATGTACACCCAACCAGGTGTGCCACCACCTGGCCCGATTGTCTACTTCTAAAACCTCTGTTCAGCATAATTTATCCACAGGAGTGATGACAATCTTATTTCCAGGACTCAAAGAGATGGCAATGATAAAATAAATAACATATCCATAGTTAGATAAACCAAGTTGATTTTAACTCAGAGAAATTTGGAAACCTGAGTTAAAAAAATATTTTTCCCTGAATTAATTGAAAGTCTCATGTACTGATCTTATCTCTTTTCTGATTGAAGAACAAAAGTTGGGGAAGGGGTCAATAATAGTTATCAGTCTTCTATTTTGGTGCTGCCATTATCAATATGGGATTGGGATTAAAGAGTTTAATATATCCTAACATCTGAGAGTTTTCCAATTTTCTCAAAATGCCTTTTCATACAAGGTCCTGTTATTTTGAAGAAGACAGGCTATTGTGAGGGGAAGTGGTGGGGGTGGGGGAGGGAAGGGAGAGAGAGAATTCAAGAAGGCTCAGGAGCTGCCTCATTTCAGTGCAATTCTTAACATGTTACATCATCTGGATTTTTATTTTTGTGTTGGTGGGACATTCAAATTTTTAACCTGTTAAGAAAATCAGCAGCCCTATTTACTTCTCTCCTCACCTATCCCTCACTTTTTTTTTTCTCACATAAATACTTTGAAAATAAAGTTAAAAAAGAAAAAAAATACCTGCTTGGAAAATTATTGTCACCTTTACAATTACTCTTTAGTGGTAACGTTATACATAGGAGTGAGGAGGAACTGGCAACTGTTTCTTCATCTTTTTCTTGCATCCTCTCTTTCCTAGACTTCTCTCCACAGTCTGCTGGAATGTTAAAGAAAGAAAGTCCTTTGGCCCGTACATCATTGACTCATTCAAATTCCATATGCACTCAGCTGTAGAACCAAAAAGCTCTCTTGTTTCACCAGTGGTTTAGGGAAATTCGCAGAATCTGACCAGGAAAATTATTAAAACTAATATTTAAAACAAGCAAACAAACAAAAAAGGGAGGTCAGGATTTAGAAGAAAAGAATTTATTTTTATTCTTTTTTTTTTGAGGGGCATTAATTCAAGGTCACAATTCACCATAGTTTCAAAACACACACTGTGGAAACTGCAGCCCCCCCCCAAAAAAGCCTGTGCAGCCTGGTGATTAAATTCAGCCCTGCTACTTTTCCAATTCTGATTTCCTAGCCCTGTGAGAACATCCAGCCATTTAAGGGAGTGTCACTCAAGCTTATCCTTTTAATCGGAGCCCTTAGAAGAAATGCCAGTTTGTTTTTGGAGACAGTTAATCTGACGGAAGTAAATTCAAGTTTTGGCAAAGATCTGTGGTAAGATAGAGTGAAAGGCTGCCAAACAGTATTATTAAAAGAAGAAGAAAAAAAAAAGGCACGACCTCCCCAAGTCAAATGCCAAGCACACCTACATCAGCTTCAATCAAGTTGTAGAAAAATATATTTTTAGATGCATTCAGCCTTAGTGTTTCTTTGCCCCAAGGGCTGTTTTATTACACGCAAAAGAGAGGGAGGGAGGGAGGGAGGGAGCGAGGGAGGGAAATAGAGAGGGGGGGGGAGAGAGAGAGAGAGAGAGAGAGAGAGAGAGTGAAGAAGAAGAAGGAGGAGGAGGAGGAGGAGGAGAAGGAGAAAGAGCATGAGAGCTTATTTTTATTGTTTAAATATTTATTTATTCCTTTTTGTTGCCCTTGTTTTTTATTGTTGTTGTAGTTATTATTGTTGTTATTGATGCCATCATTGTTGGATAGGACAGACAGAAATGGAGAGAGGAGGGGGAGACAGAGAAAGGGAGAGAAAGACAGACACCTGCAGACCTGCTTCATCGCCTATGAAGCGACTCCCCTGTAGGTGAGCAGCCGGGGGTTCGAACCGGGATCTTTACACCAGTCCTTATGCTTTGTGCCATATGCGCTTAACCTGCTGCACTATCACCCGACTCTCAAAAGAGAGCTTATAACCACCTTTTTAAGTGGTTCTTACGATTTAATATGAAATGAGCTTTTTGAAAACTATACTTTAAAACCAACCTGAATACTCCTCTGTCTTGCCTCACTGACCCCACATAATTCTGCTGGCTATCACTTTGCTTCATCATAAGCATGGTCTTTCCCTCTAAAAGAGTCTCCAGACATCTGTTCAGCTCTGTGGAAGAACTAAGCCTTAGTTCACTGGTTGACATGTTGTTGTACTGCTGAGCTGATGACTACACCAAGACCCACAGTGAACTTGTGGCAAGCTAGTGCAGTGCTGAGAAGCAAGCCAGTATCTCCATTGCCACAGTCCCAAAGTCACCCAGAGGCAGCATCCCGGAAACACTTTAGTAAAGCAAAAGCTTCTTCCAGATGTAGAGACTGGAGCTCAGGGTGGCTGAGATGACTCCAAATCTCATACACAATCAACTGTATAGAAGACAGAACATAAGAACTAGAGTGTGCATGGTCTAATCTCTAAGCTTTTCCGACTTAGCACTCTGGATTTTTTTCTGCCGGTTTGTTCAGTACTTGTAACAGTAAAGACCTTTTTTCACCTCTTCATCAACTGGCACCTCTTCATCAACTGGCATGTCACAGGAATCTTCTTTGTCTAAAAATTTTAGATAGATTTTAAAATGTTTGGTTTATTTGGGTAAAGACAGAAAGAATTTGAGAAGGAAAGGGGAGATAGAGAAGGAAAGAGAAATAGAGACACCTGTAGCACTACTTTACTGCTTGTGAAGCTTCCTCTCTGCAGGTGGAGAGTGAGAGCTTGAACCCAGGTCCTTGTGCATGGTAATATGTGTGCACTTAACTGGGGTGGACCAGCCCCCAGCCCCCTACAAGAGTCTTTTTATGCCACATTGTGACGCACACTTCATCACTCACTGGAACAACAGAGATAGTGCTGCTTTACAGTATTGATGTTGGATCATTAGAAGAAAGGTGGGAAAGGATTTTCTCAGCAGCATCTCTTCCTCCAAAGGACAACGAGTGGGAGTGGAAGGGTCACTGCACCTATCAAATATACCTTGGTATTCTCATAATTGCCTCCTGTCTGCAGGAACTATAGCTGAAATCATATGAAACTATTATATTATCGATAACTTTCAAGGCAATCATCTCATAGTGGTTATGCAAAGAGACTCTCATGCCTGAAGCTCCAAAGTGCCAGTTCAATCCCCCCCACACCATCATAAGCTAGAGCTGAATAGTGTTCTGGTATAAATAAATAAATAAAATATCGAGTGGTAGTCCTGTTTCAGGAATTCTGCCAAGTGCCATCAGTGGATCACCACTTCATATGTCCTGAGTTCAACATGTCTCAGTTCCTTCAGTATAGATAAGGCACACGTGTGTGTGTGTGTGTGTGTGTGTGTGTGTGTGTGTGTGTGTGTGTGTGCGCGTGCGTGTGCGTGTGTGTTGCTCAGAGAGAGGATGTGATTGATCTAAGACCACAGGAAGGTTATCAGGAGTGGACCAACTTGATCTTACTCTATATTCTCTGTTTTCATTCTTCCTTTAAGATGATCTATTAAGAGGAGAAAGAGCCAGAGCATCATTCTGGCACATGCAATGCTAAGGACCAAACTTAGGGTTTTGAGTCCTTAGGTGCAAAGCTCTAACTATTGCACTGTCTTCCAGGCAGTTTGTACACTTCTTGTTTACTATTCTGCAGTGGAGAGAAAGCAGAAAAATCTGATTATTACTTACTTAATTAATTCATTCATTATTTTTATCAGAGAGGGGGGGAAAATAGAGCAAGAAATGTAGAGAGACCAGAGCACTGCTCAGGTCTGGCTTTTGCTGGTGCTGGGGACTAAACTTGGGACCTCAGAGCCCGGGCATGCAAGATTCTTGCAGAACCATTATGCTGTTTCCCTAGCACAGAAGCAGAGCAATCTGTCAGTCTGTTCCCTCAGTTCTTTCAACCTCCCTTTTCCTGGCCCCACTTTACCTCTGGGTACCAGGTATTCCTGCTGTGAAAGATTCTAGTATGGAGCCCTTGAACTCTCACTCCCCAACCCTGTAGCACCCACTAAACCTTCATTGGGAGGCCCTTGCCCCAAGGCCTAATCTCACTCTCCTATGTTTATCCTTTTAGCAATTTGATCTAGTCCTGGTCCTGGTCCCATGGGCTGAATCTTTTCAGTTCCCTGTCCTCCACGAGAGAGTGACCTACTAGGCTTCATGCATCACACTTTTCCATGAGGTGTTATTTACTTACTTACTTACTTACTTAAGTTTTTATTTTGGAGATTGATTTAATTACATATGAGAGAGGTTCACATGAGACAGAGAGAGAGTAAAGCCAGAGCACCACTGTAGAACATGGGGCTTCAGGGATCAAAACAGGAACCTCAGGCACATGAGTCCAATGCCTCCTCAGCTGAGCTATTTCCCAGCCAATCCAGAGGTGTTTTAAGGTCCTAAAATCCCACCAAATCAAGGCAGCTATAGAAAGGAGATAAGGGAAATGTTGGTTTTTAAGGACTCTGCCAGTCAACCAAGATCGTAGAACACAGTCAAGTCAGTCCTAGGAAATTCCAGCCCTAAGGTTGCTGAAAATAATTCAGTGGAATGAATTCAGTGAAAATGAATTCAGTGGAAATGATATTTTAATTTTCATTCATTTTAACTGACATTTAGCACATTCTTCTATTTTTGAATAGAACAAAGCAGTAATAGTAACAGCCTGTCACCTGTGGGAATCAGATATTATCAATACTACCACAGTTGTGGATGATACTTTAAAATACTTTTTACAGTCACTACAAATTCTCAGTTGTAGCCTGATACCAGCCTTTTACTGTTTAATTTATTCAGTGAGATTCTACAAATCCATGTATTGCTTATACTGGGTAGTTAGAAAAGTCATGGCATATATTTTTTAAATGTCTTTTTATATAAAAATGTGTTGTGACTTTTCCAACAGCCCAATATTTTGGTAGTTGGGTGGAAATTGAGCTGATTTGCCTCCCCTGCATATACACTTTATCTTATGCATTATAAACATTTTTCTTGGAAGAGCCATAGACTTTACTAGATACCTGAAAAGGTTCATGGCAAACAAATAGCTGGAAAGCCCTCACTTGCCCTTTGGTTAGGAGAGTAATGAGTTGGAGCTATAGCTGCACCTTGGTTTCACCCCTGACCAGCTGAGCACCTGAGAAATGTTTCCTCCCTGTTCTGAAGTCTAGTCTCTCAAGGTGAAGTAAGAACCGCCATCGTAGATCTGTCATAAGAATCAAACATGGCATCCTTGTAACACCCTGAGTGCCATGCTCAGCCCCAAGTAAGGCTTAAATTATTTGAACCCTCACTATTAAGAAATTTTCCTCCCCTGTAGGATCCACCAGCCTTGTGTGGGTCTCCACTGTTCCGTGCTGTCGTGGGAGAGTTTGTGATCTATGTCCACCCCTGGAGTCCAGAGCTCCCAGGACCAGCATCTCTCAACCTACTGATAAAGCCTCTTGGACCACTGCAAGGGGGTAAATCACTAACCTCCATCCAAGTGCTTAGTTTTCTATAGGCAAGAGAGGCTGATTTCTGCAGGTCCACATCTCTATTCAAAGAGGAAGTTCTTACTGGAATCAGACCTTAATTCTTCTGACAGTCATCACAGTTGGAAAACAGTCGTGCAGGAAAACCCATCAGCAGGTGACCTCTGTCTTGTCCTCCCTCCTTGAAAGGACAAATGATGGAGTGTGTGCAGACCCTTTAACAACTACAAAGTGTAATATCAATAATTGCTACCCACACCTCCTGCTGGCCCTCCTCCACATCTTTGTACATTTAGTTTTCTTTGTTAGAAGTGATTTTACTTCTGTCTTCCCAGGCCTAACTTAATTGGCACCATTTCTAACATTTTTCCCTGACTGCAGTATCTGGAAAATATAATAGAAACCTCTGTTTGCTCCTTTCTTCCCCTTATCCACATGTCTTCTCACCTTGCATCTCCCTATCCTGCCAAACAAATGTTCTGATTGTAGTTCAATTGTCTCATTTTATTTTGTGTAAATAAAGCCCGTTGCCCAGAGGCCTTTACCTAAATATGTTTAGTAGCTGCATTGATTTCTTTTCACAAGATGTTGGAGACCATTCTTGCTCTAGAAGAGGCTGATGGACAACTGGGGCCCTAGTCAGGGAGTCCTAGGATTCCCACAGAGACATGATGGACCTAGACCTCTAACAGATCCCTCCTCCACTGCCACTGGTCATCTCCATCAGGAACAACATAATGGACCCCTTTGTTGGCCCCTATAAGACCTTGCCCTCAATGTGGATCAACAATGGTAGGGAATGTTCCATTCTCCAAAGGGAGGTTGGGAAACATATTCTACCACTCAAGGAAGATAGGTCCTAAAATTAGTGCAGCCTATAATGTTCTTAGCCATGACCACAGAATGCGAGCTCAGACCTACAGGGATGTAGAGGTTACAAAGGCTGCTGTGCTGAATATGGGCCCCAGATCAAATTGATGGAGTTAACAGTTAACAACATTTAAAAAAGTTATTTTTTTATTATTTAAAAGTATCTACTTTTCCCATATTTGGGAGCTACTCTATTCCCTGATGCAGCTTTCTAGTCCTTTTTCCAACTCTGACACCATCTCCCCAGACAATGGACAAATAGGTCCACCTGCATGTTAGCTGTCAGGCTCAGGCAAAAACTGATAAAGTCATGAGCACATTGGAATATACTTAAAATAGGCCTACTAGCTTTTTCCAAAATGGAGACCTCAAATCTCATCTGCAATATTATAATCTTTAAGTTCATAATTAGTCAAAAATTTGTTCTGCTTTATAATTTATAATTATTTTTCAGTGTGTCCTGGAGCCCTGCCTCCCCTGGGCTCTACCCCACTAGGGAAAGAGAAAGACAGGCTGGGAGTATGGATCAACCTGCCAATGCCCATGTCCAGTGGAGAAGCAGTTACAGAAACCAGACCCTCCACCTTCTGCACCACATAATGATCCTGGGTCCATACTCCCAGAGGGATAAAGAATAGGAAAGCTTTCAAGGAAGGACATAGGATATAGAGCTCTGGTGGTGGGAATTGTATGGAATTGTACCCCTCTTACCCTATGGTCTTGTCAATATTTCCGTTTTATAAAAAAATAATAAATTTAGAAAAAAGAAGGGACTGATGGAGAGATACTAAGAAATTCGTTTGTAGAACAGATCAGATGCAAACGCTTTATCCAGACACTGTACTCTGAGCTTTGTAGAAAGATCAAAAAGTGAAATCTATGTGTGAGGGTTAAGGTGTGATGGCTGTTAGGTAAGGCTTCCTGAAGGAAGTGAGTCTTGCCCAGAGAGAGATAAATTCATGTTGGACCTGTGGCTTGAATTAAGTGGGAGAACAAGTTGACCACTATACATGGAGAACAGTAAGAGAAAAACCAGGAATAAAGATCTATTGATTAATTCCTTCAGTTTCTCCTTCTAACATTGAACCTTTAGTCAAGATTGTTCTGTGCCAGGCTCAGAGCTCAAAACCAGATAGATACAGAGGGGGAGGATGGTAGATGGATGACAGGAGTTGTTACAATAGTAAGGTAGCTGGCGGGGATAGCCCAGCGGGTTAAGCGCACATTACATGGCTCAAAGTGCAAGGACCCCCCAGCTCCCCACCTGCAGAGGGGTCTCTTCCCAAGTGGGGAAGAAGGTCTGCAGGTGTCTATCTTCCTCTCCCCTTCTCTGTCTTCCCCTCCTTTCTCGATTTCTCTCTGTCTTATCCAACAACAACAGCAATAACAATAATGACAACAGAATGGAAAAAAATGGCCTCCATGAGCACTATGACTCATAGTGCAGGCACTGAGTCCCAGCGGTAACCCTGGAGGCAGAAAAAAATAGTAAGGTAGTTTTGTTTCTCTGACCCATAGGAAGAATATTCCTAGTGCCAGAATTCTGAGTTACCAAAGCCTTGTAAGTATCCTTTAAAGAATAGGGAAGGAGTAGACTGAATTTATGCAGTACACATAGTGACCATGTGTGGCGCTGTCATGCCTTTCACCTCTTGGAGACTCATGGTACACAGGGATAATTATGGTTACTGGCCCCTGCAGCCGTTAATTCTTGGGCATAGCATCTGTGGAAGGTAATTTTAGGCTTCTCCATAAAACGAAATATTTAATTTTTTTAATTTATTTAATGAGAGAGCAAACACTGTAGCCTAGGTTGTAATAAGGTTTGAACTGGCAGCTGAAAGCATTCAAGTACTGTTAATTTTATTATTATCGTCTTTATCATTATGATAGAAGCAGGAATAGAATAAGAGAGAAAGAGAGACACCTGCAGCCTGCTCCAGCACTCGTGAAGCCCTCCTCCCCACCCACATAGGGGGCTTGAACCCAGACCCTTGAGCATGTTAACTTGTTCATTTTACTTGTTGCATCACAGCCCAGGCCCTTGAAGAAGAGACTTTCATCAATTTCTTCTTTGGTCTTTATCTTTTGCAACAATAACAGCAACAACAACAAAAATCTATGTTCTGACCTTCTAACAATGTCCCAGACACATTCTATTATTTTATTTGTAGTATCTGATGGCTCTGTGGGAGGTGGAATCCCTCCCCTCCACCCCACTTCCCACACAAGCATTTTATATATCAAGTGAGTAAGATGGAGAAGTTACTAACCTCCTAAATTAATACAATTTGTAAGTAGTGTAATGAGATTGAAATGATAGTCAGCAGTATTTGCTTTCATTAAAAAGAAAAGAAAAGAAAAAAAAGAAAAGAAAAGAAAAGAAAAAAGGGCCAGGGAAATAGTTCACTTGGACAGTGTGCTTGCTGCTTTGCCATATGGACAACCCAGATGCCAGCCTGGCCTCACTGCACAGGAAGAAGCTTCAGTGCTGTGGAGTCTCTCCTCTCTCCTTCTTTCTCTCTCTCTCCCTCTTCCTCGAAAAAGGAAGAAAAAGTCAGTCTAGATTAGTGAAGCCTCAGCAATGACATAAACAAAAATGCAATGAAAGTTCCAAGTAGCTCAGTATCCCTGCTTTTTAAAGCTCACAGTCTTTCAGGGACCTTTCTGGGCTGAGAAGGTGGATTGGACCCATGCTTCCCACGCCCATCCTGTCACACCCAGTGAAAATGCTCTAGCACTGCCAAAGAGAAATGCTGATTGGTTCTGTGCTGGGGGAATGTAACATGAACCTAAATGTTTTAGGAAAGATTCTTTAGAATTCAAAACGACTAATCATAAACATGATGTGGCCATTATTTTTGGTGAGCAATTAGAATAGCATTATCTAGACAGAATTGAATTTCTCATTAATGGGAGTGGGAAGAGTACTTCAGAATTTGGCACGTCTTCACTTTCATGCTTAAAGTAGGCACTGGAAACAATGTTCTTCTAAAAACTTCAAAAGCCTACTTAATGTTGGAAATTTGTTCATGGATATATGCAACTATTCTTTGGCTCTTTTTGTAGAATGCTTTAATATCCAATTTCAGAGCACGTATTCAGCTCATACATTTTAAAAACTGATTTAAGTTAGTGCAAAGCGCCATTTGAAATCCACGGGGCTTATGACTCGACTCAGTGATTCATGAATATACCTACGCAGATTTTCCTATGAATGTGTTTGTTAAGCTGCGTACACTCGTACACAGAAGGAGGCGGATGTAGGGCTGCTGGTACAAGGGTATGTATACATGCATATACATTTGCATCTGTGCACAAATGCACCTGCTGAGGACACAGAAAGATGCCACAGTGGCTCCTCTGTTTGCTCACATGTATTTGCACACATATATCCTTTTGAATTCAAGTGGGCACCGGCTATGATTGTCTTCAAAAGTTTATTCATTCACTCACTGAACAGATATTGCCTAGGGGAGCAGAAAGGTGACTCTCACTGTAGGGTACACACATTACCAGGCATGAAGATTGGGGTTTGAGCCCTAGGTCACCACATGAGAGTTCCTGCAGGAGTGGAGAGGGGAAGCTTCCCAAATGTGGAGCAGGGCTGTTGTCTCTACTTTTCACTCTCCCTTTCTATCTCTTTCTGTCTCTCACTCTCTCTCTAGGGGAAAAATAATAATTGCCATTGCAGGCACTGAACCCCAGCAGTAAACCGGGTAGGAAAAAATATAAAGATTTTATATTTTCATTGGGGGAATTAATGGTTTACATTAATTACATATAGTTGTTGGTACAACTTCTTGATTTTTTTGAAAACACTCTCACCCCCATCCTAGGTCCTCCACAACCATCATACACCAGGACCCGAGGGAGCCCCCTCTCCCCAAACTCCTTTACTTTGGTGCAATACACCAAACCAAGTCCAAGTTCTGCTTTGTGCTTCCCCTTCTGTTATTATTTCTCAACTTCTGTCTAGGAGTAAGATGATCCCATAGTCATCCTTCTCTTCTATCTTATCTTATTAACATGATTCCATCAAGCCCCATCCAAGATAAGGGGAAGAAGGTAAATTCCTCATTTTTAATAACTGAATAGTATTCCATCAACTTTCTCAGCAACTCATCTGTTGTTGAACACCTGGGTTACTTCTAAGTTTGGGCTATTACAAATTGTGCTGCTATTAACATAGGTATACACAGACATTTTTTGGATGGGTGTGTTTGGTTCCTTAGAATATGTCCCCAGGAGAGGAATTAATGGGCCATATGATAGGTCTATTTCTAGTCTTCTAAGAGTTCTCCAGATTGCTCTCAACAAGGATTAGGCCCATTTACATTCAGTGGAAAATATTTTTACATTGCCTAGTAAACCCCTGTGCATCTCTTCTAGATGACTCTGTGTGATGTCAGGGTAGGGGTTGTATAGCCCAATGGGAGAACTCCATGCTGTACCTTGATTTCTACAGACCCCAAGTGCACTCAATGTGTCAAAGTTCTCCTATCCACTCATTCATCAAGATAGTCTTAACTGCCGACCCTGTGCATGGGGACAACCATTCCATTTTGCCTAAGGTGTCCTCATCCAAAAGGTTCTCCATGGGAGAATGAAGATTTGGCCAGACTAATTCTACTGTGCTCAGTGCCAGTTTTCAGATAGTCTACTTCTCAAAACCAGAGGTGAGTACTTTTGAGCTGTTCAACACTTTGGTACATCAGGAAATTCCTTGTAATGGGCTCTTAAGACCCAGCAGTTTCTCTTCTGTCTTAGAGTTATGCCACAGAAGACTTGGAGCTACAGTGGTGACTGACTAGCACTCTCCCTTCAGCCCTGAAATGCCCTGCCTTCCCATCAACCACCACTCACATCCATCCACCTTCAGAGAAAAACCTGGATATACTCTGGTGAAGTTTTTGTGTAGTTCCTTATTTTTATTTTTTAAATTTAATTTAATTTAATTAATTTATTTATTTATTTGCCTCCAGTGTTATTGCTGGGGCTCGGTGCCTGCACTATGAATCCACTGCTCCTGGGGGCCATTTTCTTCATTTTGTTTCCCTTGTCATTACCCTTGTTGTTGTCCTTATTATTATTGTTGTCATTGTTGGGTAGGACAGAGAGGAATTGAGAGAGGAGGGGAGACAGAGTGGGGGAGAGGAAGACAGACATCTGCAGACCTACTTCACCACTTGTGAAGTGACCCTCCTGCAGGTGGGTAACCGGGGGCTCAAACTGGGATCCTTACCCCAGTTCTTGCACTTTGTACTATGTGCGCTTAACCCGCTGCGCTACCGCCCCACCCCCATTCCTTATTTTTTTATGGTCTGGGGGAGTGCCATTTGCTGATTAACATTTTACCATGGATGTGCCTCTGAAAATGAAGCTTTTGAAAAACTTAGTCCACTATTATTATTATTTTTTGCCTTCCTTTATGCCACATATGAGTGAAATTATATGGTACTTGCCTTACTTTGACTTGTTAAGTGATAAAATTCTCTAAGTGTAATGCTCTTTAAATCCACCTATGGGGTTGCAAATGGTAGGAGTTCATCATTTTTATAGCTGTGTAGTATTCCATCAGGAACATCTACCACAACTTCTTCATTCATGGTTAATGGCTGTTTAAAGTCTTGACGATTGTCAAAGTACAGAGATTAACATGGGGGGTATGTGTGTCTCTCCAAATTAATGTCTTTGTTTTTAGGGGGTAAATAACCAGAAGTGGAATAACTGGATTGCACAAAATTTCTGATTTTGATTTTTAGAAATTTCTTTCTCTTTTAAAAATATTTTTATTTATTTATTATTGGATAGGGGCAGAGAATAATTAAGAGGGGAGGGGAAGATAGAGAAGGAGAGAGACAGAGAGACACCTGAAGCTTTCCCCCAGCAGGTGGGAACCCGGGACTTGAACCTGGCTCCTTCTCACTGTAATATGTGCACTTAACCAGGTGTGCCACAGCCTGGCCCCAGAAATTTCTATATTGCTTTCCATAAGGACTGAACCAAACCACATGCCTATCAATAGTGTATAGAGGGCAGATCAGTTATAAAATGCTCTCCTGGCAATTTTTCTGTGCTCACTGGTTTTAGGAGCAGAATTTATTACCTCTGTTATTAAAATCAGATGTAATCTTAATTTCTAATTTCTACAAAACTTGCTTAAGTGCCCTTACTTTATTTTTACCAGGCATGGGCCACTTTTTGGCCTTTTAATTTAATTTAATTTATTTTTTTCTTTTTAAAGAACAGGGAGTTGATTTTCTTAAGAGACATATTATTAGTGGTGCCCATATTAAAAGAATATTGTTTGGGGCCCTGTGGCCTTGGAGAATTTAGAGCTCAGTAATCTAATATAACACCACACATCATAAGAAGAGAGCATTTAAGCAATTTGCTTAAGGAAACCCAGACAGAAGCAGCAGGAGTTCCAACTGTTCCAATGCTGGCTGGGCATTAGGGCAGGACAATGGGCAAGAGTGGAATATGAAGAAGCAGTGCTCTCTTTTTCTCCCTTTTCTCAGCCTCATTCAGATTCTCCAAATAAAGCTAAGTTCTAGTGATTTTTTTATTAGTGATTTAATACTGATTTACAAAATTATGGGGCAACAGGGGGATAATTCCATACCATTCCTACCAGCAGAGTTCCAAGTCCCCACTCCCTCCACTGGAAACTGCAGTAGCCCTCCCACAGCCACAGACATGGGTCGACTATTATTTCAGTAACTATCTGTCGATATTTATATATATATTTGTCCACTTCTTCTACTGTCCTGCCCTCTCTTCCTCTCCAAATCAAACCTGCATCTACTACCACTTATGAATATCCTTCTTTTTACCTCTTCTACCACCAGGTCCTGATGGATTTGGGAGATCAGAGCCCTCTAGTCATCTTCCCCTAACATTTCTCCCTCTCTAGGAGTATGGACCAAAATTCTTTAAGGGGTGCAGAAGGTGGGAGGTCTGGCTTCTGAAACTGCTTCTCTGATGGATATGGGCATTGACAGGTCGATCCATACCCCCAGCCTGTTTCTATCTTTCCCTAATGGGGTAGGACTCTGGAGAGGTGAGGTTCTGGGACACATTGGTGACATCATCTTCCCAGGGAAGTAAGGATAGAATCATAGTAACATCTGCAACTTGGTGGCTGAAAGGTGATAAGATGCAGGACAAAGTGTTCCATAAACAGGAACCACAAATTGGGAATAGAGCAGATGGTATTATGGATCTTGGAGTGGACAGAAGCTAGAAAGTCCATTTTAGGTATGTTCCAAGTGACCCATGACTTTAGCCTTTTTTTGCCTAAACTGACAGCTAATATACAGGTGGATTAAAAAGATTGTCTAGGGCAGGGATAGATAGCATAATGGTTATGCAAACAGACTCCCATGCCTGAAGCTCCAAAGTCCCAGGTTCAATCCCCTGCACCACCATAAACCAGAGCTGAGCAGTGCTCTGGTAAAGAAAAAAGAAAAGAAAAGAAAAGAAAAAACTGTCTGAGAAGATGATGTCAAAGGTGAGAACAGGGCCACAAAGCTGAATTAGGGCAGAGAGTAGCTCCCAAAGTTGAAGTCCAGGCTCACATTTTTTTAAGTCACATTCTTATGTTCAATTCTCTATATTCTATATGTGAGTGAAACTATTCTGTAGTTGTCCTTTCTTAACCTCCTTACTTGCTTCACTAAGTATAATTGTCTCTAATTCCATCCACTTTATCCGAGAGGACACAATATCATTTTTTTTTATTGCTGAGTAATATCCCATTGAGTATATGTCCCAGAATATTTTTTATCCAGTCATCTGATGAAGGGCATTTTGGTTGCTTCCAAGTTTTTGCTATTGTGAATAAAGCCCCTGTGAACATGGGAGTGCATACATTCCTTCGAATCAGTGTTATATCTTTTGGGTAAATGCCTAGTAGTGGAATTGCTGGATCTTAAGGTATTTCCATCTGTACTTGTCTAAGGATTCTCCATACTGTCCTCCACAATGGCTGCACCAATCTGCTCTCCCGCCAGCAGTGCAGTAGAGTTCCTGTCTCTCCACAGCCTCTCCAACACTTAGCTTCTCTTGTTTGATTGATGAAGCCCAGTCTCACAGATGTGAGGTAGAATCTCAGTGTGGATTTAATTTGCATTTTTATAATGAGTGAATTGGAGCATTTCCACATATGTCTGTGTGTCATATGTATCTCTTCTTTAGAGAATTGTTTATTCGTATCTTCTGCTCACTTCTTTATTGTGCTTTTCTTTCTGTTGAGCTGTATGAGTTCTTTATAGACGTCTGATATCAACCACTTGTCTGAAATATAGTATGCAAATATCTTTTTCCGTTTTCTGGGTTTCCTGTTTATCCTTATGGAATTTTCTTTTGATGTGTAAAAGCTTTTCGGTTTGATATCGTCTCATCTATTCATGCTTGTTTTTGTTTCCCTTGCCCATATGGGGGTCTCCAAATAAATCTTTAATCTTAAGGCCATGAAATGTTTCACCTATATATTCTTTTATGTGTTTTATACTTTCAGGATGAATATCCAGATCTTTAACTCAAAATATCAACTTTGAGTTAATTTTGGTGTATGGTGTTAAGTGGTAGTCTAGTTTCCTTTTTCTACATGTGGTTGTCCAAGTCACTCAACAACACTTGTTAATAGGACTTTCTCTTCCCCACTGGTCATTTTTGGCCCCTTTACTGTATATAACATACTTACATATGTGTGGTTTAGTTCTGGGTTCTCTATCCTGTTCCATTGGTCCATATGTGCATTTCTGTTCCAATACCACACTGTTTAGCTACTATTGCTTTGTCATATAAAATGAAGTCAGGAATTGTGATGTTTCCATTTTTCTTCTTTTTCCTCAGGAGTGCTCCTGCTATTTATGTTTTTTAAAATAGTTCTATGTGAATTTTTGTATAAGTTGTTCATTAAACCTATAGTTTGCTTTTTGGTAGGGATGCTATTAATGATATTTATTTTTCTAGTCCTTAAACAGGGATAATCTTTGATTTGTTTATGTCATCCTCTATTTCTTTTAACAGTGACTTACAGTTTTCATTGGAAAGGTCTTTCACCACCTTTGTTAGATTTATTCCTAGGTATTTAATCTTTTTTTAATTTTTTCTTTTTAAAATTATTTTTATTTATTGGATAGAGACAGCTAGAAATCGAGACAGAAGGGGGAGACAGAGAGGGAGAGAGACCGAGAGACACCTGCTGCACTGCTTCACCACTTGTGAAGCTTTTCCCCTGCAGGTGGAGACTAGGGATTTGAACCCAGGTCTTTGTGCACTGTAACCTGTGCACTTAACCAGGTGAGCCACCACCCAGTCCCTCCTAGGTATTTAATCTTTTTGGATTAAATTTTACATGGGATTGGTTTCTTTTAGTTCCCTTTCCTTTAACATATCTTCTGTATAAAGAAATACTATAGATTTATGAGTATTGGTTTTGTAACCTGCTACTTTATTGAATTCTTTGATGATTTCCAGTAGCTTTTTTGGCAAAGTTTTTGGGGTCCCAAGGTATAATAGCCTATCATATTCAAGTGATGATAATTTAACTTAATCCTTTCCAATTTGAATTCCTTTGCTATCTCTTTCTTGGTATCAGCTTTCTACAGTGTTTACCCACTATGCTTTGTCTCTTCCAGAATGCCATTCAGAACCACTTGGTTTACTTTCATTGCCAACTTTCTTCTTGGTTGTAACAATTTCTCAAATATCCTTCTAATTATATTCTTTATATTTGAATGCAATTTTTAAAATTTATTCCCTTGTTTTATTGTTGTACTTGTTGTTGTTGTTATTGATGTTATCATTGTTGGAGAGGACAGAGAGAAGTGGAGAGGAGGGGAAGACAGAGAGTGGGAGAGAAAGACAGACACCTGCAGACCTTCACTGATTGTGAAGCGATACCCCTGCGGGTGGGGAGCCGGGGACTCGAACTGGGATCCTTACGCGGTCCTTGTGCTTTTGCGCCACTAGTGCTTAACCCACTGCACTACCACCCGACTCCCTTAAATATCAAATTTAAGGAGTCTTTGCTGGAAGCAGGGTTATCATTGCCATTGAGGCTCAGTGAACACACAACAACTCCATCACTCATGGTGGTCAATTTTTCCTTTCCTTTTCTTTTTCTTTCTTTCCTCCTTTCTTCCTTCCTTCCTTCCTTCCTTCCTTTCTTTCTTTCTTTCTTTCTTTTTTTTTTTTTTTGAAAAAGACGCAGAGAGCAGGTAAGAGAGAGAAAGAGAGACACCTATAACATTGCTTTACCTCTCATGATGCTTCTCCCCTTCAGATAAGGCCAGGGGTTTTGAATGTGGGTCCTTTCACATAGTAATGAATGTGCTCTACAGAGTGCACCGGCTGCATGTATATATATGATATATATAATCAGAGCACTATTCAGCTCTGGCTTATGGTAGTATCTGAATTGAACCTGGGACCTCAGAGTCTCAAGCCTGAGTATTGTTTTTGCATAACCACTATGCCATCTCCCCAGCCCTATACTGAATAATAATAGTTTTGAGGAGTACTGTTTATTTTGTGAAAGACCCCTCAGTAGAGCTTCCTCTGATAATTTACTCACAATTAAACTATAGTTATGGATTGTGTGGAGGTTAAGTAACATTATCTTCACATAATGAGTTCAGTTTTTTTTTTTCTTTTCTTGTTTGCTTGCTTGCTTGCGTGTTTGCTTTTTGCAGAACAACGGCTCTATCCTGGACTGGTTTATGGCAAGGCAGACACCAAACCCAAAGAGATGTCTTTCTCCTGGAGTCCTCTGATTTCATATAAGTGAAACACCTGTCACACATTAAGCATTCAATAAAGGACTGATTTTTCCTCTCCTTATACTCACCCCCCCCCACAAGTCAGTTTAGCAACCAGAAAGTATTTGCATATGAAATATCTTGACAATGTGTCTATTTCTTTCTTCCAGCAAAGTGGGCATAAGGAAAAAAATGAAAGTGTGGGTGTTCGTTATTATAATCAGGGCCCTGAATACAAGTGCCCCTGTGTCGGATATTTGTTCTTCCAAAAAACTCCCTCATCCTGCCAGATCTTCATGGCCTGTCTAGTAGAGCATCACGGCTTCTCATATATATACTGCTTATTGTTATGAATGAGAGAGGCCAGAGAGCCTCTTTGTCATATGTTGTTTCAGGAATTGAACCTTGGACCTTGTGCTGCAAAGTCTGCAGCCTTTTCACTCAATTGTCTTCTTAACTGCTTCTTATGTACTTTTGTTCAGTCCCTGAGGTGCCAGCAGTGGCTCATCAGGCAGGAGAGTGAGCTAGAGAGAGAGCTGACTCTGGGCTGGCATCCTTCCTGGCTGACTGCCACAGACCCTTCCTCAGAGCCCTCTCTGTAACCTCTCTGCTAAGGGTCTTGTAGTTACTCCTCCCCTCTTGCCTTTGTGCTCAGAGGTCTCTCAGCACAGCACCAGCTGCTCTTCCAGGGATCCGGGCTTTCTGCTGACTTCCACAAACTCAGCTCATCACCCTGTAGATTATCTCTTTATCTACTCATTTTATATTCCAGTCCTTTTCTTATCCAGATCTTGCTGATATGTCTGCTAAATAAATCTTTATACTGAAAAAACTCAAAAGGACGTCTGACAAATCAGAGACGAAGTAGCATCAATTGGATTTCAATCTATTTGGGTTGTTAAAAAGTCATGACATATTTTATCTATTTATTTATTTTTGTTGGTTTGGTTTTTGCCTCCAGGGTTATCACTAGGGTTCAGTGCCAGAACTACAAAGCCACTGCTTCTGGTGGCCATTTTTTCCATTTTATTGGATAGGACAGAGGGAAATTGAGAGGGCAGGGAGGGAGACAGAGACACCTGCAGAGCTGCTTCACCACTTGTGAAGCAATGCCCCTGCAGGTGGGGAACCAGGGGCCCGAACAGGGATCCTTGTGTGGGTCCTTAGTCTTCATGGTTTGTGCACTAAACCTGGTATGCAACTGTCCGAATGCCTCATAATGCATATTTGCAAAGAGAAATATCTCGTGACTTTTCTGACAGCCCAAGATCACCTAATGCTGTGGTTTCATGTGTTTACAGAATGAACCACTAGACTCGATGCATCTAGGCTATTGTTCTCTGTGCCTTCAGACTAACCTTTGCAAGTGCATACGTTTACCTATTTTGCTTTACAGATCTGTTTGCTTATTTCAAATAAGAAGAGAAAGAGCATTGGGCACCACTTACCACAAGGCAGTGTCTGGGGTCTCTGGGGTCTCAGGCACTCAAGCCTTGTGCTCTAATGTTGAGGTATCACCTCCACCCTTACCTGTTTCCTTTAATCGGTGCTGCCTTTACATCAGGTATTTTGGGAATTGCAGAACGCTTTTTTGAAGTTATCTTCAGAGACAGTTTAATTTATAATGATCTCAACAAATTAGATTCTTCCTCTCTCCTTCAATCTGAGTTCTGAATTACTTGGCTGTTTTCCAAAACTAAATATGACCTTTAAGAGTAGACATTTTACTGGTGATATTTAGAATAAGTCACCTGCCAAGTATTTCTCTGAGGGAAATAAAGCTATAGACAATTCAGGGAGAGGAAATTCTAGATTCGTTGATTAATTCATTTTGGAGATATATTTATTTAAAATCTGTCATTAGTTCATAATAACACAGAATTTTATATTTTAAGCTCTAAGGTCTGGCTGCATCATTCATTATGTATGTGCCTTAAGCCAGTTAATGTAACATTTCTCTGCCTGCAGTTTCTCATCTGTAAAATGGAGACAAGAGTACAACTTTATAGGGTTATTATGTTTATGGGAGAACAGACCATTAGTAACAGAAAAGACTCCGTGCTTATTATTACCATTTGTGTATATTGTGACATAGATAGTGATTAATAGTCACCTGTTCTCAGCAGATTTTTGCACTGTTGCTGTATTGCGTTATTTTTTCAGTTTTGTACCTTAATTTACATGATGATTGGTGTCTTCATTAGGCACTTCTACAGTATAAAGGTAGGGCATATTCATGTTTATATGTACATTTTTTGTTCTGTTTTCACAAGAACAAAATGAAGCTTCCTTCCTTTCTTTTTTTTCCTTTTTGTTTTTAAATAATTTCATATTTTTTCTTTTTCTTTCAGTCTTTTCTAGGGATTTACCACTCCAAGTCAAGTCCTTTTTAAAAAATATTTATTTATTTATTCCATTTTGTTGTCCTTGTTGTTTTATTGTTGTAGTTTTTAATGTCATTGTTGTTGGAGAGGACAGAGAGAAATGGAGAGAGGAGGGAAGACAGAGGGGGGAGAGAAAGATAGACACCTGCAGACCTGCTTCACCACTTGTGAAGCAGCTCCCCTGCAGGTAGGGAACCGGGGACTCGAACTGAGATCCTTACACCCTTACACCTGTCCTTGAGCTTTGCGCCACCTGCTCTTAACCCGCTGCGCTACCGCCTGGATCCCTCTAGTCAAGTTCTTAAGGTAGAAAGAGAGATTCAAAAAGATAAAGGGAGAGGGAGAAAGATACCACAGTACCAAATCTTCCCCCACTGCAGGGAGAGAGGCTTGAACCTGAGCACATACAGCAAAGCCAGCATGCTCCCAGGTGAGCTGGCGCATCTGCCCAAGTATTCATTTTTCTTTTATTTAAGAAAGGATAAATTAACCATAGGGTAGGAGGGGTACAACTCCACACAGTTCCCACCATCCAATCTCCATATCCCATCCCCTCCCCTGATAGCTTTCCCACTCTCTATCCCTCTGGGAGCATGGACCCAGGGTCTTTGTGGGTTGCAGAAGGTGGAAGGTCTGGCTTCTGTAATTGCTTCCCCGCTGAATATGGACGTTGACTGGTCGGTCCATACTCCCAGTCTGCCACTCTCTTTCCCTAGTAGGGTGGGTCTCTGGGGAAGCAGAGCACCAGGACACATTGGTGGGGTCTTCAGTCCAGAGAAGCCTGGCCAGCATCCTGATGACATCTGGAACCTGGTGACTGAAAAGAGAGTTAACATACAAAGCCAAACAAATTGTTGAGCAATCATGGACCCAAAGCTTGGAATAGTGGAGAGGAAGTGTTAGGGGGGTATATATTTTGCAGTAGTTTATGGATACGTGTGAACATATGCTCTCTCTCACAGAAATTGGTGTATATCTAGGTTTTGGGACTTTGTTAGAAAGTGAACCACCTGAGATGGAATTAGAGTTTACTATGAAAGGAAAGGTCTCACCCGAGTAATGAAGCTGAAGGGTTGTCATTCCACATGTGAAGTCTCTGGACACAGTCTGAAGTGAAGCATGTTGAGGTGGCAATCATTGCGTTGTGTTGTATGCTCTCCCCCTGCCAGGAAAATTAGGTTAGTCCTGCTAGTTTCACGGGCCCGCTTGTCCCTGCCCCAAGGAACCCTGACAGAGTTCCAGAGTGACAGAGTTCGAGAGTTCTTGGCGCCGCCGCGGGGGAAGGAGGCAGGAGAGTTCTATTTGGTGATTAGTTTGGGTTTTTTTTATGAATCGTTGTTCCTGAATAAAGAAATACAGCTTCCCTGCCCAGCCGTGTGTCTCTGAGTCTCTGTCTTTGTCTACCACCGCGAAGCTAGCCCGGCCAGCTAGAGCCTCCGAATTTTAACAACAGCGTTGATTAGGTTGCGATTGGCAGATGCAACATTATTTGACATGGATTGGGAGAGGCATACGGAAAGTGGGCCCTATACAATGGTTCTAGGACTGGAGGAAGTAGAGGCTCTATAGTGGAGATGTGAGGTTCCTGCTGTCTTAGGGTTCCAAAAGACAATCTATAGTTAATGTTATCATCATATTATTTGGTAATTGGGTTAACTTTGAAAAGTCCTTTTGTTACGGTTTGCTGTACAGTATTCAGTATCTTGTATATAGCTGTGCTATTGGTTGCTTCTGATCTACTTGGTCTAGGCTTTTGAGAGAGTCCGCATATCAAATACACAGCCTATATATTAAAAAGACTAAGTCTGTGTTTTAAAAAACTTCGAGACATACAATTAATTTTCCCCCTCTCATATTAATTAACTAGTGATTTATATGACTACATTTTAATAAGAGTGTACATAAACACCATTCCCACCACCAAAAGACTGTGACCCATATCTCCCACCCACTCCCACCCCCACTGTCCCAGGAAGCTGCATGTCTACCCCTCACCACAGGGTTTTTACTTTGGTGCCCTACTTACAATTAGGTCAGGTCCTGCTTTTAGTTTCCCTTTCAGATATTCTTACTCAACTTCTGTTGATGAGTGGGATCATCCCATACTCATCTTTATCTTTCTGACTTAGCTCACTTAACATAATTCCTTCTAGCTCTGTCCAAGATGGGTCAGAGAAGGTGGGCTCATTGTTCTTGATAGCTGCATAGTATTCCATTGTGTATATATACCACAGCTTTCTCAGCCACTCATCTGTTGTTGGGCACCTGGGTTGCTTCCAGGTTTTAGCTATTATGAATTGTGCTGCTATGAACATAGGACTACACACCTCTTTTTGGTTGGGTGTTATGGAGTCCTTGGGGTATAACCCCAGGAGAGGAATTACTGGATCATATGGAAGGTCCATGTCTAGCCTTCTGAGAGTTTTCCAGACTGCTCTCCACAGAGGATGTACCAATTTACATTTCCACCAGCAATGCAAGAGGGTTCCTTTGTCCCCACAGCCTCTCCAGCATTTGTTGCTTCTGTCCTTTTTGATGTATGCCATTCTTACAGGAGTGAGGTGGTATCTTAGTGTTGTCTTAATTTGCATTTCTCTGACAATCAGTGACCTAGAGCAGTTTTTCATGTGTTTGTTAGCCTTTTGGATCTCCTCTGAGGTGAATGTTTTGTTCATATCCTCTGCCCATTTTTGGATGGGTCATTTGCTTTTTTGGTGCTAAGTTTGCTGAGCTCTTTATATATTTTGATGATTAGTTTCTTGTCTGATGTATGGCATGTAAAGAGCTTCTCCCATTCTGTGAGGGGTCTCTTTGTTAGTTTAATAGTTTCTTTGGATGTACAGGAGCATTTTAATTTGATGTAGTCCCATTGGTTTGTTTTTGCTTTAGTCTTCCTTGCAATTGGGTTTGACTCATCAAAGATGTCCTTGAGGTGTAGGTGGGAAACTGTTTTACCAATGTTTTCCTCTAAGTATTTGATTGTTTCTGGTCTGACATCCAGGTCTTTGATCCATTTGGAGTTGATTTTTGTTTCTGGTGAGATAAAGTGGTTCAGTTTCATTCTTTTGCATGTTACAACCCAGTTTTCCCAGCACCATTTATTGAAGAGAGCCTCCTTTTTCCATTTAATCCTTTGGGCCCCCTTACCAAAGATTAGATGTCCATAGGTGTGGGGATTTATTTCTGGGCTTTCAATTCTGTTCCACTGCCCTGTGTGCCTATTTTTGTTCCAGTACCATGCTGTTTTGATTATGATGGCATTATAATATAGTTTAAGGTCTGGGAGTGTGAGGCCTCCATTTCTGTTTTTTTTGCTCAAGATGGTTTTGGAAATTCTAGGTGTTTTCAGGTTCCAGATAAATGATTGTAGTGATTGTTCTATTCTCTTAAAGAAGCTTGGTGGAACTTTGATGGGTATTGCATTAAATTTGTATATGGCTCTGGGGAGAATATTCATTTTGATGATATTAATTTTTCCAATCCATGAGCATGGGATCTTTCCATTTCTTGGTATCAGTTTCTATTTCCTTGAGTAGCGACTCATAGTTTTCAGCATACAAGTCTTTCACTTCTTTGGTCAACTTTATTCCTAGGTATTTGATTGATTTTGCTGAAACAGTAAATGGGAGTGATTTCTGGATGTCTTCTTCTTCAGATTTAGTGTTTGCATAAAGAAATGCCACTGATTTTTATACATTGATTTTGTAGCCTGATATCTTGCTATATTGCCTAATAACTTCCAGTAATTTTCTGCTGGATTCTTTAGGTCTTTCTATGTATACTATCATATCATCTGCAAATAGTGAGAGCTTGACTTCTTCCCTTC
The DNA here is from genome assembly GCF_950295315.1 of Erinaceus europaeus. Taxonomy (NCBI): domain Eukaryota; kingdom Metazoa; phylum Chordata; class Mammalia; order Eulipotyphla; family Erinaceidae; genus Erinaceus; species Erinaceus europaeus. The sequence continues at coordinate 77,461,523 of NC_080175.1, forward strand.
CAATCTGTATTCCTTTTATTTCTTTCTCTTGCCTGATTGCTATGGCAAGAACTTCCAATACTATGTTGAAGAGTAACGGTGACAGTGGAAAGTCCTGTCGAGTCCCCGATCTGAGGGGGAATGCTTTCAGCTTCTTTCCATTGAGTATGATGTTGGCTGTAGGTTTGCTATATATGGTCTCCACTATCTTGAGGAATTTCCCATCTATTCCCATTTTTTGTAGAGTTTTGAGCATGAATGGGTGTTGGACTTTATTTTGTCAAAGGCTTTCTCTGCATCTATTGATATAATCATGTGGTTTTTTGGCTTTGCTTTTATTGATGTTGTGAATGACATTGATTGACTTACGGCTGTTGAACCAGCCTTTCATTCCTGGGATGAATCGACTTGGTCGTGATGAACAATCTTTTCGATATGTTGCTGTATCCGGTTGGCCAAGATCTTGTTTAATATTTTGGCATCTATGTTCATCAGCGATATTGGTCTGTAGTTTTCCTTTTTTTGTTCTGTCCCTATCAGCTTTTGGTATCAGGGTGATGTTGGCTTCCTAGAAGGTGGAAGGGAGTATTCCTGTTTTTTCAATCTTATGGAAAAGCTTAAGAAGTATGGGTACTAACTGTTTCCTGAAAGTTTTGTAGAATTTGTTTGTGAAGCCATCTGGTCCAGGACTTTTGTTGTTGTGGAGATTCTTAATAACGGTTTCAATTTCTTTGTCTGTGATTGGTGCATTTAGATTTTGTAGTTCTTCTTGGCTCAGTTTTGGAAGTGCATAGGTTTCTAGGAATTGTTCCATTTCTTCCAGGTTCTCTAGCTTGGTGGCGTATAGTTCTTTATAGAAGTTTTGCAGGATTCTCTGGATTTCTGTGGTGTCAGTTGTGATATCTCCTCCATCGTTTACAATTCTATTAATTTGAGTCTTCTCTCTTCTTTGTTTGGTGAGTCTGGCTAGGGTTTTGTCAATTTTGTTTAATCTTTCAAAGAACCAACATTTGGCTTCATTGATCTTTTGTATGGTTCTTTTATTTTCGATGTTGTTTATTTCTGCTCTAATTTTAGTGATTTCTGTCCTTCTGGTTGCTTTAGGGTTCCTTTGTTCCTCTTCCTCTAAGTCTTTGAGGTGTGCAGTAAGGTCGTTCATTTGAGCTTCTTCTTGGTGTTTAATATGTGATTGTATGGCTATAAGTTTCCCTCTCAGTACTGCTTTAGCTGTGTCCCAAATATTTTGATAGGTTGTGTCTTCATTTTCATTTGTTTCCAGGAACATTTGAATTTCCTGCTTGAGTGAATCTCTGACTCAGTGGTTCTTAAGGAGTATGTTGTTTAGTTTCCAAATTCTGTGACTTTTAATAATTTTCTGTTTGTTGTTAAATGTTAGTTTTACTCCACTGTGGTCTGTGGAGATGCTTGGGATGATTTTGATGCTCTTGAATTTATTGATGCTGTCTTTGTGGCCTAACATGTGGTCTATCCTTGAGTATGTGTTATGTGGATTTGAAAAGAAGGTGTATTCCAGTTTTTTGGGGTGAAGGACTCTGAAAATGTCCAAGAGGTCTAGTCTGTCAATCTCTTCATTCAATTATCTTGTATCTTTGTTGGTTCTCTGCTTTGTTGATCTGTCTAAGTGTGAGAGTGGGGTATTGAAGTCTCCCACAAATTCTTTCAGTAAGTGCTTCACGTATTTAGATGGTCCCTCATTGGGTGCATAGATGTTAGCCAAGTATTCATTTTTTAAAAAGGAAAGGTTTCTGGTGTGCTGAAATGTCTTAAGGTACTCAGATAGATAAGCTCCAAGTCCAAGAAAGAATAGATTTGTTAATCCACTGGATATTGATGAGTTGGGTCTTAGTTTTCCATGTAGTATGATGAAAGAGAGAGAGAGGAGACATCTACCACCAACAGTGTATTTTATAATAGCAATGACACACATAAGAGTGTCTTTCCTTTCAGACAATTTCAAACTAATTAACATATTTCCTAATTATGTGACAACGATTGCTTTCACTTTTAGATAGTTCTTTCTAAGTGTATGCACTCCTGAAATACAAATGTTCATCAAAAGAACAACTGATATAACTTCAATTTATTTTAACACAGATGGAGATACACACATATCTGTATACAGGCACGTACTATATTTTTAAAAGACCGTACCATTCATGTGATGTGAGCTGGATCTGCTGAGTAACCCCATGAACCAAAGAAGTAAACATTTGTCCTGCTCTGGAGGTGGAAGGTGTCCAGCACTCCTGCCCATACACCTGCAGAAATGGGTGACTCACCTGTGAGTCACTAGACAAGCATGAGCAGGGAGAAAGCAGTCAGGATCCAGAAGGTGCACTTGGCTGGTGGCCGCCTCCTGCTCTCCCAGAATAATGACACTAATGACACTTCCAAACAGCTCATCCAGTCATAGAGTGGGAGATTTCAAAATCCACGTGGCAGCTGATTTCCTAATAGGGTGCATTAAACAGGACATTGCATGTTTTATGGGCTGGGGTTGATTAGACCATAAGACTTAAAATATGTAGCTAAAGTGGTTGAAAAATAGGCCTTGGAAGTTCAGATCAAAGCATTACAGGGGGGTGATTAGATAAATAAAAAGTTTAAGCCTAACTGAGCAAATAATTGCACATCCCTTGAAAAGCTTGGTTCATAGGGACTGATCAAATGTGAGTCACCCCAGGCACAGATGTCTTTCTAAGAATATTCCTTTTTATTTTTTTGATATACATCAAAAGAAAAAAAAATCTGGGTACTGACCAGCAAATACTCCAGTTTGTATAAGGAAAGCCTCGCTAAGATACTGACAAAAATATTCTTCGTTGTTTAAAGAAGCCAGTTTTTTTCTTCTTTTCCCGTCCTTTTCAGTGTAGTAAAATGCTTTTGCCTCTTTACCACAGACTCATGGAGTTTACATTAAAGCTCCTGAAATAGCTCCAGTGCTTCAGTTTATCTATTCTTACTTGGAAGTCAGATGCAAGTTTATATTAAATGTATGTACTGTCTGTCTTCTTAGAGGAAAATATGTTGCAGTAGGGGTTCATCTATGCCTAATTAGAAAAAAAACTTAAAAAGCATTTTCAAAGCTTATCTGTGCACCTGTATATGCCAGGCACACATTATTTCAATTAATTATTATGACATACTATGTTATGGTGTGTGTGTGTTTGTATTAATAAAGCAATTCTTTTATAGACTGAAAAAATAATCCTCATGGCTATGCTCAAAGACAGATTTTCATATTCTTGGTGTATGTGTGAGGAAACCAAGGCACACCTGCTGATGACATGCATCACTTCAGGACACAAGAAAAGGAGGTGGCAGAGGGCAGTGTGAGTCCAGGCCCAAGTTAATGCTCCTCACCTGAGTGTACGTCTGACAGTCACTTAGTTGCTGTAGAATTCTGCACCAAGGTTTTTGTCACTTCTATGGTGTGAATCACAAGCTTTTTTTTTTTTTTTAATAATAATTTTTAACATTTCACTAAGGAAATGCTGCTTTTACAAAAGTGTTATTTCAGGGTACATTTCCACATCTCCCAAAAATATAAGCCAGCACAACTCACCCACCACCAAAATGGATGACTTTTCATTTCCCTGATCAAAAGTTTAAAATATAATGGGGAAAAAACCCTATGAGAAACATATAGGTAGAGTTTTGGGAAGGAGGCTTTTTAACAATGGAATAAAATTACTTATTTGAGTCTTATAAAAAGATTCATGGGACATCAACTCAATGAAATACGACTCTGCAGTTAAGAAAAGACTATAATGTACCCTTTAGAATTTAATGGATGGAATTGACGGTGATTATGCTTAGTAAAGTAAATAAGGAAGCAAAGAACAACAATGGGTTGATTTCACTCATATGTGGAATACAGAGAATTGAAATACATGAACTTAAAAAAAGAATATATATATGTATGTATACACGCACACATAAAATATATATACTTATATATATATTCATATTCAACCCATACCTATAACCTTGGGTGAACGATGATGGTGATCGGAGTGGTGTGGAATTATGCCCTTGTTATCTTACAATCTTGTAAATCACAGCTATTAAATCACTAATAAAAGGAAATAAATAAAGTCTGCTACAACACATTAACTTGTGATCCCAGGCCAGGACTCCATATAGAGCTGAAATGATCTTAGGATATAGCTCCATAAAATGACAATAAACAAACTCACAGAAAGGCTGAATGAGAACACGCTAGTTGTGGATCTCACTTGTTTTGGTGTTCAAATGAAAGATTCATTTGGAGCAAAGATGAAACTGAGAACATAAAGAGAATTTTGGGGGAGTCGGGCAGTAGTGCAGTGGGTTAAGTGCAGGTGGCGTGAAGCACAACGACCAGCTTAAGGATCCCGGTTCGAGCCCTCGGCTCCCCACCTGCAGGGGAGTCGCTTCACAAGAGGTGAAGCAGGTCTGCAGGTGTCTGTCTTTCTCTCCCCCTCTCTGTCTTCCCCTCCTCTCTCCATTTCTCTCTGTCCTACCCAACAACGTCGACATCAATGATAACTACAACAATAAAACAACAAGGGCAACAAAAGGGAATAAATAAATAAATATATTTTTTAAAAAAAGAAAGAGAATTTTATCTACAATGCTACTTAGGTTTATGCTGATTAGTTTAGAAATTGCCACTATGTCAAAACCAAGCCACACCAAATCTCCCATGTCCCAGGCAGGCCTGTTCACATCTCCCCAACAGCAGTTTCTCACAGGTGTGCTGTTTCATTCAACTGTGACTACAAGGAAAGTTTTAAAAGTGATACATGTTAATTTTCCCTCTGACTCTACTTTTAAACCTAAATGAACATTAGTGAAGAGTAAGCTTATACAAAGCCATGCTTTCAAAGCTAAAGAAGCCCTTTCAGAATCAGCCTTTTTAAAAAGTGTAGATTCCAATCTAGACATCATTTTAAACAGTGGAGTAGTATTCCATGTGTATATTTACCACAACTTTCTTAGACACTCATCTATTGTTGGGCAACTAGGTTTGGTCTATTGATTTACGGTTTCTTTGTTCTTCTTCTAAGTCTTTAAGGTATACAGTCAGGTTGATTATTTGAGTGTTTCCTAATATGTGCCTGTACAGCTATGAATTTTCCTCCTTGTACTGCCTTGGCTGTGTCTCAAATATTTTGATAAACCATGTTATTGTAAACTTTGTTGCTGTGGACATAGATGTGCATAGATCTCACTGATAGGTGTAATTTAAGAAACAAACAAAAAATAAATGGAAAGCACAGGGTGAAACTTGGACTGGGTATAGCCTATTGCAGCAAAAACCAAGATATCTAGGGGAGTGGAGGCAAGTAAAAAAAATCTTGGGGGTAGAGGGTAGATAGCATAATGGTTATGCAAAGAGACTCTCATGCCTGAGGCTCCAAAGTCCCAGGTTCAATCCCTTGCACCACCATAAGCCAGAGCTGACCAGTGCTCTGGTTTAAAAAAAAAAAAAAAAAAAGATCCTTTGGGAGTGGTGTTGGGTGGTGAAGGACTTAATCTGGATAGGGGCAGAGGATGAAGAGGATAAGAAATTGTACCCCTGTGATAATAACTTTCTTATAAATGAGTATTTCCTTAATAACACAATTAACAAACACAGATTCCAGACTAGCTACCTTAAGAACCTGTTATAACTCTGGAATCCACAGACTTTCAAAAGGATTCCGGCACAAGTAAATGTTGGAGAATCTTTGATACATAGGGAGAAATATCCCCCTGGATTTATTTACCCTTCAGAAAACATTTGGCCAATTTTCAAACAAAACAGTAAGTGTTGGTTTTGAAATTGACAAATGAGAAAATGGAGTATCTAGAGTCACTTTTTTTTTTAAGTTTTTTAAATTTATTTATTTATTCCCTTTTGTTGGCCTTGTTGTTTTATTGTTGTAGTTATTATTGATGTCGTTGTTGTTGGATAGGACAGAGAGAAATGGAGAGGGGAGGGGAAGACAGAGAGGGGGAGAGAAAGACAGACACCTGCAGACCTGCTTCACCGCCTGTGAAGGGACCTGCCTGCAGGTGGGGAGCCGGGGGCTCGAACCGGGATCCTGAAGCCGGTCCTTGAGCTTAGCGCCACCTGCGCTTAACCCGCTGCGCTACAGCCCGACTCCCCTAGAGTCACTTTTTTTTTTTTTCCTCCAGGATTATTGCTGGGCTCGATGCACCATGAATCCACCGCTCCTGGAGGCCATTTCCCCCCTTTTTGTTGCCCTAGTTGTTGCAGCCTCGTTGCAGTTATTATTGCCATTGTTGACGTTGCTTTGTTGTTGGATAGGACAGAGAGAAATGGAGAGAGGAGGGGAAGACAGAGAGAGAGGGGGAGAGAAAGATAGACACCTGCAGACCTGCTTCACCGCTGGTGAAGCGACTCCCCTGCAGGTGGGGAGCCAGGGGCTCGAACCAGGATTCTTACCCCGGTCCCTGTGCTTTGCACCACGTGTGCTTAACCCACTGCGCCACCGCCCGACCCCCCCCCCCCCAGAGTCACTTTTTAAGGTAGAGCAAAGAGAGTTAAAGGGACCATAACACTGAAATTTCCTTCAATATGGTGGAGGCCAGGCACAAAGCCGGTCTGTGTGCATGGCAAAGCAACACACTATCCTAGTGAGCTATTTCACCAATGCTCTAAAATATTTTTTAAAAGCTTTTCTCACTTTAAGGAGTAGCAGACCATAATATTTAGGCACAGAAAATGGCCCCTTTACCAGTTTTCTAAGCTTGGCAAAGTGCCATGTGATAGATTTAAAAGAAAAAAAAAAGAGTTGTGAGAATGTGTGAGTCATGTAGACCAAAGTGTTAAATATCTTTGACAGAACCACTAATTATTTCTCTCATATATATGAAGTAAAAAGGGACAATCATGGTAATCACTCAGAAACACCTATTCACATATGACAGAATTGTGCATGTTCAGCTGGACACACGGGTGAATCAAGCACATTGCTGCTTCTAGTTCAATGGTATACTGGTAAAATGGTTATGAAACAGCCTTTTACTTTCCCATGAAAGTCTGAATCTCTGGAAACATCTCAGTCCACATGCACTGCTAGATTTTGAGTAAGGTTTCAGGTCACTAGAGGATGACTCATTTAGGAATTTCTTGTCATGTGCAGGCATTAGGCGAAGATATTGAGCAGATTCTATATTCTAGGAGTTTTGTGGTATTCCCTTCCCACGTGCAATTCAAAATACAATTTAAGTATCCCAAAGACACAAAAATAGTGTTGTAAACTAAAACTATTTTTTCCCAGAACTCCTACTTGTCTTTCCTTCTCGTTGTGTGTTTGTTTTGGTGTTTGTGTTTTCAGTTGTTTGTTTTATGTATCACCTCTACTTTGCCAAGGTTCTGAATCTATATTTAATTTGTCTTTGGATAATCCAGCATTAATCTGAAAGGATGTCTAGCTCCCCAAATGCATTTATTACAATAACAGACAAACACTCAGAGAATGGTCTGGGAGTGCAGAGCAGACAGCCTGGGGGGAAATGTTCCATCTGAAGAAAGTCATCCAAATACAATTTTTGAGCTCGAAAGAATATTCCACTTATGATGCCAAGAAGCAAGAATGACTCAGTCAGCAGGCAATATCCTCCAGGGTGCTCTCAAAAAAACTCATCTAGTCAAAAGAGATTAGGAAGGCCATATGCAGGGATAGTGTGGAAAGCAGAAAGGGAAGCCATTCTCTGTCTCGCTTTCCAGTAAAAGATGTCATTGCACACTTACAATTGATGAGGATTAGAAGCCAGGTAACGTGAGCACCGACTTGAATCTGGGTACAAGTAAAGGAAGTGAAAACCAAAGGTTATGATAGAAAAAGGGTTAATCAAGTAAGAGAAAAATCCCCCAATAGACTGTAAAAGAGTGAAAAGGGAATGAATAAGGAAAGGACAGATAAAGCAGTAATAGGAGTACTGTGCTTTTCAATTTACCCCAAATAGGCTCCCAGAGCAAAGACACTCAAGAGACCTGGATTCCCTTTCAATAAAGATCTCCGTTATTATCCATCAAGTTTTTCCCTTTACAACACATTGGTTTTTAACTTAGACACACACACACACTGACACACAACTGCCACCTGTTTCACCCAAGCATACAGGGCAGAGATGACCATTTATTTATGTTTTGCCTTTTTCCAAAATGGATTTAAGGCAAAGGAACATAAGAGATAAGTGAAATTTCAGTGTTAAAAATTCATCACTGCTAGAATTTTCCATATCTTTTGACAGACAATACTTGATCCTTAGAATTGCCAGTGTTGCCAGTGCTGATTTTCTTTGATGCCTTTTCATTCTGCAAACACAATAGAGAAAAAAGATCTCTTGCCCTCAGTTCTGTTCTGGTCCTTCTAAGTGTTTTATGGCAAAGTGCCAGGAGTCATATGTTTATTAGATAGGTGTGAAGGTGATCAGGTGAATCACTGTAATTTCAAGTGTCTGCCATTTTACCCATAACCATAAGGAATCCCCACAAAGGTTTTAGGAACTGAGGCCATGCCTCATCTACTGATGAGGCAACTAAGAATGGAAAAGAGTTACATTAGTTTGTCTGTGGTCACGTGCTGACAAGTTTCCAACATAGTTGTAACTGATGGCAAAACTCATCAATTTTCCTTTAGTTTGCTCTCCCTTCCTAAGATGGTGAGGAGTTAGGAAAAGGCAAGAACAAAGGATCAAAGGTTATTTTCAGTTGTGTGGGAGACTAAATTCAGGAGTGGGGACCCTCACATGGAGATGTCTACTTGCCACGTGGCATCTATCCTAACTTCTGAAACACACCTTTGCTGCTAAACAATCTACTCCAAGGATTTCAGCCATTCTTTGCACCCAAATGAACAAGATTTGCTTTAGCTTCTCTTATGTAATGAGACAATCGCCTTTCCCCTAGGGAATCTTTTCCGTTTGAGACTATGGGTTTGGGTCTGGATTTATGCATGTTTTTCCTGACTGAGTATTGCCATGAGCAACTTAAGAGAAAAGGTAAACACACTGTTTCATGCAGCCCTGCCAAAGATGTAATTAAGACCCTCAGCTACAATTTTTGTTTTTATACAGCACTTTCATATATTTAGGAGTAGAGAGGAAGGCTGGATAGAATTCAAAAGGAAATGGGGACTTAACAGGATCCAATAGGGAGTTAATTAGCCATTTATGTGCCAGACAGTCTGAATATCCCTCCGACTAATCCCTGCTTGGTGACTTGTGTCTAAAGGAATACGGAGACCAGGGACAAAGCCAGAGATGCCACCAAGATTCTGAGACAGGTACTCAGACCTGCATTAGGGAATGAACTCTTGTGTGGAATGTTCTTCCGTGTTCAGATGAAATGTTCTGGCCTTGGATTTCATCAACCTGGGTCTCAGTTCTTTTTTTTTTTTTTCTTTTTTAATTTCTTTATTGGGGATTCATGTTTTAAATTCAACAGTAAATACAATAGTTTGTACATGCATAACATTTCTCAGTTTTCCATATATCAATACAACCCCCACTAGGTCCTCTGTCATTCTTTTTGGACCTGTACTCTCCCCCCCACCCACCCACCCAAAGTCTTTTACTTTGGTGCGATATGCCAATTCCAGTTCAGGTTTGACTTGTGTTTGCTCTTCTGATCTTGTTTTTCAACTTCTGCCTGAGACTGAGATCATCCCATATTCATCCTTCTGTTTCTGACTTATTTCATCTAACATGATTTCTTCAAGCTCCCTCCAAGATGGGCTTAAAATGGTGAAGTTATCATTTTTAATAGCTGAGTAGTATTCCTTTGTGTATCTATACCACGACTTGCTCAGCCACTCATCTGTTGTTGGAAACCTGGGTTGCTTCCAGGTTTTGGCTATGATAAATTATGCTGCTGTAAACATAGGTATACACAAATCTTTTTGGATGGGTGTGTTGCGTTCCTTAGGATATACTGGGGTTCAGTTCTTTTACTTGTCAGTGACAAAGCAATGGTTCTCAAACTGTTTGAAAAAACCAAAGACGATTCTCCCTCCCTGCCCTTGAGCCTGATTTTAATCTGTTTTGCTCATTATCTGTTTTAAGGTCATCTTTATCTCAATAATGGAATTTCCAACAAGAGATTTATTTCGTTTCTCACCATAACCAATATCTACTCAAAGTTCACTTCCTATATTGGTGAACCTGAATCAAAGATGTTCCTTTCAAAAACAGAGCACCAATGCCTGTCATCCATATGGTTGACAGTGCTGTGCCCTAAAGACAAGCACAGTGGCAAATTCAGACACTCTATATATGGTTCTGATGAGAGATAAATAGGGCTGACTAAGACCTATTGTCATTTTCCTATACCCATGTTTGTTTTTCTATGGAAGAACATTAATACATAAATCAATATGTTTTTTACAGAAAAAAATTTAAAAATGCAAAAATTACATGTAATTTTATTTAATCTAAGTTAACATTTTGAATGAACTGGACTTTTTTTTTTTAAATGAGAAATATAGGAATATAGGAGGAGAGAGAAAGAATTAAGCATCACTCTGGCACATGTGCTGCCGGATATCCAGCTCAGTACCTCATGCTTGAGAGTTCAAAGCTTCTTTTCATAATCTCAGTAAAGTAGCTTTGAGTATATATTTTAATCTTTACTAATTAGTTTGAAAAAGATAAGATTTTGTTTTTTACACTACTGTTGGTATAGTTAATTATTCTTATATCTGCTTGCATTTCTCACTATAAATTGCCTGTTCTTTTGATGAGTTTGTAAAGCTTATCTTTTCATATATATATATATATATATATATATATATATATATATATATATACATCCTAATGCTTTTCTAAGTGCCTCATTGTGTTAAGGCTATCAATTTTTTCTGTCAACTAAAATAAGTATCATTCTCAGTACTTAGTCTTTTGAATTATTCACTTGTTCTTAACTTTTTATTTTTAGGTAGAATTATATTTTTAGATTTATAGAAATTCCGTGGTAATACAGAGTTATTATCCGCCCTTCAAACAGCTTCACCTATTATATACAGTGCAATTTGAAAAGTGAAATGAAGAAAATAACATTGGGGGGAGTCGGGCAGTAGCGCAGCAGGTTAAGCACAAGTAGCACAAAGCATAAGGACCTGCGTAAGGATCTTGGTTTGAGCCCTGGCTCCCCACCTGCAGGGGGGTCATTTCACAAGTGAAGAAGCAAGTCTGCAGGTATCTACCTTTCTCTCCCCGACTCTTGTCTACCCCTCCTCTCTCCATTTCTCTCTGTCCTATTCAACAAGGATGACATCGATAACAACAATAATAACTACAACAATAAAACAAGGGCAACAAAAGGAAATAAATAAATAAATATTTTTAAAAAAGAAAAGAAAAGAACATTGGCACAGTACTATTAACTGCAGACCTCATTCCGATTTTACCAGTTAGCATTCCGATTTTACTAGTTAGCGTAACTTGTCTTTTACAAGTTGTAATCTAGGATCTCACATTGCATTTAGTTGCCCTATTTGTTTAGCTTCCTTTAACTTGGGTCAATCTTGACATTTCCTTGATTTGCATGGCCTGGACACTTTACAAAGTGAGGTATTCTGTAGATGGTTTCTCAGTTTGGGTTTCCTATTCCAAAGTTACAATCTCCTTTCCATACTCAGCTACTGAAAAAGGAGTCACTAAGCACAGCACTTAATTCAAGGGACATTGAGGTAGTCTCTACCTCAACAGAAAAGAACATCAAATAATCTGCTAAAACTTACATTAAAACTGTCACATTAATTTATACATATTAGGAGGTAGAGATACTTTAAGGCTATATAAATGCTTCTATTAAAGTTTCGCCAACTAATTTTCATATTCATCCCTGGATGAATTGGAGCAATGCCAAAGTGTGTGGGACTCCTAAGCTGTAAAAGGTGTTTTTTTTCTCTTCCTCTCATTGCTTCTGTATTTATTATTTAGAATCCTTCTGTAAGAAAAAAAAAAGATCTTTCTTCCCAAGAGACATGGTAGACTTCAGCTGCTAAGCAGTGTTGCCAAGGGAAGCAATGTCACTCCAGGATTAATTCCTTTATCTCTGCTCTGCTTTCTGTGTTGTTAGTTTTATTGTGATGGCAAAGTAGACTGTGTCAGTTGCTCCCAGGATATATTGGTTTCCTACACTTCCGTATCAAACTACATACTTGGCATCTTAAAAATAATCATCTTTTTTATTAGTGATTTAATATTGATTTATATGATTATGAGTCAACAGGGGAATGCTTCTATACTGTTCCCATCACCAGAGTTCTGTGTCCCCATTCCCTCCATTGGAAACTGCTGTAGTTCTCCCAAGGCAAGATATGGGTTGACTATTATTTCTGTAACTATCTATATTTATATAATTTACCATTCTTTCTATAGTCTTACCTTCCTTTCCTTTCTAAATCATACCTACAACTATTGCTACTTTTGAATGGCCCTTCTTTTTTCCTCTACTCTCTCTGGGTCTTGGGATCTTGATGGAATTTGAGTTCAGAGCCCTCTGGTCATCTTCCCCTAACATTGCCCCCCATTTGAGGGTATGGACCAATATTCTTTTGGGGGTGCAGAAGTTGGGTGTCTCTACCGAACGTGGGCATTTTCAGGTAGATACATACTCCCAGCCTGTTTCTATCCTTCCCTAGTCGGGTAGGGCTCTGGAGAGGTGAGGTTCTAGGAAGCGCTGGTGAGGTCATCTGCCCAGGGAAGTCAGGATAGAATCATAGTAGCACCTGAAACTTGGTGGCTGAAAGGCAGCAAGACAAAACAATAAATAAGAAGCAAATGTAGGAATAGCAGACGAGAATAGGCTCTTAGGGTGGAGAGAAGCTAGGTAGTCTATTCTATGTATGTTCCTAGGAGCCCATGACTTCAGTGATTTTTGTTTGAATTTGATAGCTAATATGCAAGTGGACTAAAAACATTGGGAACATGTAGACAGAGTTGAGAATAGATCTACAAAGCTGGATTAAGGCAGAGAATAACTCCCAAACTTAAAGGAAATATATAAATATAATTAACTGTTTACCCCATCAATCTGATCCAGGGATCATATATATTCACATTTAGTAGAGGAGCCTGTGTAACCTCCTAGTCCCTGTCAGTCTGAGCTCACAGTCTGTGATCACACAGCTTGAAACATTCTAGTGTGCACTCATTTCAGGACCAGTCTTTCTCGAGTGGCAGAGCAGGATGACTTAGTCTCCCTCCAAGAGAGTGGTGTAGTCCCTACCACTGCTACTCTACACTGAAGGCAAGGTCCTGGAGAGGCCCACAAGAGGCTTATGATGATATTCTTGATGAAAGTGACCAGTGATAGTGGAGAGAAGGAAATATTAGTGGTCTTGCTCCATATTGTATTTTTGGGAATGCAAGGATCTCCTGACTAGGGTCTCAGATAATAAGATGGCTGATATTGACCAAAAAGGCCATCATGAAGTGAACCAGTCTCTTGTCCTTTTCCAGATTTTGTATTTGGCAAGGACAAGTCTCTGGAATCTAGATTTAATTTCAAACCACATTTCTCTTTGTAAAAATTATGTGATGGAGCTTGAAGGAACCATGTGAAGTGAGATAAGCTGGAAAGAGAATAATGAATATGGGATAATCTCACCCATAGAACGAAGTTGAAAAATAAGAACAGAAAGGAAATCACAAAGCAGAACTTGGACTGGATTGGGAGTATTGCATCAAAGTAAAGGATTCTAGGGAAGTGTGTGTGTGTGTGTGTGTGTGTGTGTGTGTGTGGTGTGTCGGCAGGGGGGAGCTTTCAGGTCCTATTGCATGATGGTGGAAGAGGACCTAGGCTGGAGGTGAGGGTTTTGCAGAAAATTGAGAAATTTTGCACATATACTAACAACTATCTTTACTGGAAACTATTACCCCCCTCCCCATTATAAAAAACAACCATGTGACTTTAAAAAAAGTAAGTCCTTGGGAGCTCTGTGTCCTAGTTTATATGTGAATTAGAATAGCAATTTCTATCTCTTGTCTATCACAGAACACTTGCTTTGTACTGGCCATTTATTGCTATAAACAACAAAATCAACATGTGGGCATTTACCCACATGTTGCTTCTAGTTTTGAGGAGACAAGAGCTTATAGACCTAAGGACAGTTTAGTGAGCCCTGTACACAGATTAGGTAGCAGACAAAGACTCAGGAAGAGAACCAAAGCTCTTTGTAACGCTAGTGGAATTTTGTTGTGGTTATAAGTGCACATGTCTGCCTCTGCTGTGTGACAGGCTCTTTGACAGCAAAGGCTAAATCCTCTCCCTCTGTGAAAATTTCTCAGAGAAGCCACAGAGAGCAAGAACATATATATATATATATATATATATATATGGCTGTTACATGCATGTTTTTTGTGGTGTGCATTTTCAAAAGCAATTGCTAAGTGAAATAGATGCAGTTGCATATGATCATAGAGCTATAATTGACCTTTTCAAAGAAGCCACCATCTCCATATTAATCTAGGTAGGCTTATTATTTTGTCTAGAGTCAAGTGCAATGCCGTTTGCAAATATTATTGTTTAATAAATGAATGAAAAAACCCGGATCTAAGTTACTCATACTCACCAAAATTCTCACAAAAAAGAGGAGAATCATATTCTCTAAATATTTATGTTAACTAAATATTTTAGTGATATCTTATTTTTTTAAAAATACTGTCATTATTGCTAAGTAAACATTTAAACACATAGTGAATAAACATTATGCTATCCTACCATGTCTTAAATATGCCCTGCATGAGTAAGGTGTGAGATTTTACAATCTCATTTGCTTTTACTATGTAAAAGCTTTTTATTTGGCTTCAAAGTCTTCAACTTCACAGCAAAATTTCATTATGTCCCAGCTGAGTTCTGTTTAATGGAATTAAATTTCACCCTTTCTAATTATCTTTTGGAACAGACAATCTTTACAGAATAATTAGTAATAGAAGAACATAATGGATCATTGTCTTTATTACTGCAAAGAAATCCTAGATGCTGCTCTAAATCTTAAAAAAAAAAAGATCTCATGAAATATAAAATGTATTGAACCCTTCCTCTTAAATTATGTAACATTTAAACTTTGTCAACATAGCTTCAAGATGATGGGAGATAATTATTTTCCTGCTCCATTTTAAATTATTTTATGAAACTACTTTAATGATCCTATTCAAATTAATTATGCTTACATTTCATTCTCAAGATTTTTATTGGTAGAACATTCTATTACCAAACATTATTTAAATGCACATTTTTTCCTCACTCATCTTAAGATCTAGTTTTCTTCCTTGGACACATTTTTTTTCCTAGACCATAACCTAAGTTCATTAAATTTTATATACAGAATATAAAAGAGGGCTAAAAATATAGCTACTTCAATATACAAAAATGAATGAAGTCTAATTAAAAATCATTCCACTTGCTCAACTAAAAAAAGCATGATACCATTGAAAAAAATTTATAAGACATAGCTCAGTGAAGAAGATATGCTCAAACACGAGTGATTTAGAATTAAAAAAAAAAAAGTAGACAGATGCTTTTTCCTCTCTGAACATTCAAGCAATTAAAACTTACCTTTAAAAAATGAAGATGGAAAATGTAGTAGAAAAACGAGTAGGGTCCTTCCTGGACTTCTAGTCTTTATAGTTTAATTTGTTGAGAATTTAAAATTATAGTAATTGCCCTTAAATAACTGACATTATTTGACACTACAACAACAGAGGAGTGGAAATGACTGACAAACACACAAAAGACTTTTGTTATCTTTGTTTGTCTGCCTGAATAAATCTCAACAAGTATTTCAAAGATTTAAATTTATAGCATACTTAATCGCCATTAGACGGCCAATCCTATTGGCTTTCAGCTACATTTTACTGACACTCAACATTTTTGGTATCAACTTCTTTTCTAGTTTGCCTCAACATCTACCTATAAACCAAACTGTTACCTCTAAATTAAACATTTTGATAAAATATGTAGAATTAAAGAAAATTAAGTTGACCCCCATCTTCACTCTTCCCCTGAACTGAGGACTGAATGAAGTGAAATGGTTGTGTGGGGGCATTGAAATGGTTGTTTTGAAGAATATACAATCTGCAAATGATGGTAAATTGGTTAATATTTTATTGAAAAGTTTCTTTCTTAACAAATAAACTTAAGGCATCAACAACCACAATCATTTACTGAGACTGAAGTGTCAGGCAGCAGCCACCCAGAGAAAATCAGGTCTGCACATCACTTAGAGCTCCTACAAATAATTGACAGCCAAGTAACAAGTGTTAGATGAGATGTTTGCCCTTTTAAAATTTTTATTTATAAAATGGAAATACTGCCAAGACTAGGATAAGAGGGGTACATTTCCATACAATTCCCACCACCAGCATTCCATATCCAATCCCCTCCCTTGATAGCTTTCCCATTCTTTCCTTTATTATTTTTCACATAGGAGTTCTGTTTTTAAAATTTCATTTCTGAAATGATACATTATCTGTAGATGAATAAAACAGATGAGGAACTTGCAACAAAAATATAGCCAAACTATCTCTCACACTTTATGACAACTTTGGTGAGAAGAGCAGTCTAAAACCGCACCCCTGTCATCTAATAACCTTATAAGCCATTATTAAATCACTAAAATGATGATAATAACAATATTAAAAATGTTCAAATAAACACGTAAATTTCTCCTTGAAGCCCCATTTTATTTCCTATGAAAACAAATGCTCAAAGAAAACAAGCAAATTGTAAGGATCCATGAATCAGTATCATTTTTTACATTTTGCCAAGTGTTTCACCCCACCTTCACGACACTTCCCTGGCTTGTAACAATCCCCCTCTCTTTTGTGTTTTAATTTTGATATCGTGTTCCCTTTATATCAAAGCAAGAGACACAACTCACTCTGCATGTACTATAATAGAGCAACTTCCTAATTGATAGTAAAGTAAGAAAATATTACACACCTTATACAGAGGAGTTTTCCGGGGTGTGATTTCTAGCAAAATAGGAAAAATATTAAGTTTCTAAGAGGTCAGAGAGGTGAAGTCATGGGCATGAATGAGGCATAGGCAGCTCTTATCTCAGGAGGGCATGGCTCACTTCAGAATAAAGACCTTTTTCTTCTTTTCTTTTTAATAGATATGTTCCTCATTGTCCTTACATAATTTTTAGTAGATTAAAGGATTCTAACTTGTTTATTTATCAGAAAACAAATCTATGGTTCTTACTGGGTTTTGTTTTTTTACTAACTACAGAAAAAATATGAATAGCTGAGTTCTTCCTTCAGCACTCTTAAGATGTCAAGGAAAACATGCCCTAATTATCTTAGTTCTGAGAACTTTTCCCCTGGAGCTGTTTGGTTCATATCAGTTATTTATACTAATTGTCTGACTAACTGCTCGGCACTAGAACTCAGTCTTTTAGGACTTCATCTTTTGGGCGTGAAAGGGGGAATTGACTGCTTTCAGTCTTACCTGGTGCAGGTGAAAGTGCCTATAGGTTTAGATCAGATATCGTCCCCCCATAGCTCTCCTTCCTTTCCTCTTTCCAAGTGAAAAAAACAAAACAAAACAAAAGCAAAATCAAAACAACAAGTATCACAAAAACAACTGGAAATATATTTTTCTTCATGGACATTGAACATTTCACCTGATTTCATAGAAAACACATCTCTTTTAAGATAGTATGTTTTCCAACAATTTTCACAAGTGGGATCAGTGATGTTCTTTAATTATGTCAAAGACAGCCATTCTAACCCCATTCTTTTACCTGAAGATGCTCAAAATCAGGCTGTTGAATTAAAAATGAGGGCTTGATCTTGATCTCAAAAGTCTTTAACTTCCCCACACTTCCTCTAATACTTTAAGTTGGTATTTTAGGAAAGGTGATTGGCACAAATTGGAATACATTGGTGTATGACTGAGATTAAATGACTGGATATTCAGCAGTACGAAGGTGAAAATTAATGTAGCTCTCAGCTGTCAGTACCCAATCATTTAATTTCAGTCCTACACCAATGGCTAGCATCGAGTATGGCGAGCAAAGAATCCAATGTCTTCAACTAGCTTTCAGAAAGGAGACAATGATCTTTGGCGGAAGCCATCCTGAGGATGTAACTACTCCTAAGCTGATAGGATCAGCAAACTTCCTAAAGCCTACCGAGAGGATTGATGGTTTTCAAAGAGTCCTTTAGGAAAACAAGAGAAGCAGAAGTTCCTACACTTTGGGGTAGAAGGAAAGAGAAGGGACAATTAAAAACAAAGCTGCAACAAGGGATTATTCTCTTGTTGATTTTATTCTGACAAGAAAAAAGAATGCACTCTTGTGTTGCTTTTCTCCTTTAGAGATGTATTTGAGGTAAATCTGCATTCAAGCTAGGGCTTAACAAAAGAGGGAGATATCTGTTGTGTGAGTAGACACAGAAACATCACCCAAGGAATTATAAATTGATCATTCACATATTGCATCAAAGGAACATTTAAATTTGGATTTTCTAAGGGCAATTATTTTGCTATGTTAATATTTTTTTCCTCTTTTATCACTTCTGCCCTTTCTGTTTGTTTGTTTGCTGGAGAAAACCAATGACTTCTAAGACAGCTATTATCACATGAATAAGCTTTCTCATCACCCTGTAATGTTGTATGACAGAAAAGTATCAGCTGTGAGCAATAATGAAATCTATTTTTTTAACCACATCTTGGAAAGAGACTTTTAAAATTTTATGATTGAAAGTGTATAGTAACGGCACTAACAAGTGGTCCACCCAGTAGAGTGCACATATTACCCTAAGCGAGGACTTGGGATTTGAGCTTGGGCTAGCACATGGGAGAGCCTACAGTGAGGAAGCTTCATGACCTCTTCTCTGTCTGTCTCCTACTTTCTGTTTAGAAGAAAGAAGCATTGAAAGGTTCACTGGGAGTGATGGGGTCATGTAGGCACTGAATCTCAGCTATAACCCTGGCAGCAAAACAAACAAGCAGACAGACAACAAACACAAAAAGAAAATGTGTAATCATCATAAGATAGCTTCGCTACTCCAATTCAGGTCATCTCTCACAACACAATTAATTTGGTAAATGATGAGCAAATGGAACACAGAGATGTATTTTGACTTGTAAAAACTTAAAAAAAATTGTTCGTTGTGGTTTATAGGGTTTGGATCCTTTGAGATGACTTAAAATATCTTTTTTTTCTTCATTTTTATAACAAGTTTGAGCAGCTATTCAGATTTACGAGAAATGAAAGTACATTCTTTTTACAATTATAGGTAAAAAGATTGTGTTCTAGTAAATAAATATCTTCTTTATTTTATTATAGATTATTTGAGTGAAAACAGAAAGGTTTATCTTCAATTTACTGTACTCATTTCTAGTTGAAAACAATTTATAAGTACCCAGTAGGAGAAAAAATATTAAAAAGTACTTTGTTCTTTTTTTCATATTATATAATGCTAAATGATTGAATGATATATCAAAACTTAAGTGTGTGCATTTCTACTACATAAAACTATGTATATTATCTAGTTATATACATTATATATCTAATGTATACAATACACATAATCTATGTAATCATGTATCTGTTATATATACTATATATATAACAATACATAATGACTAGATTACTGAAAATGAATGTATATCTAAATATTTATGTTTTGCATATTTTCACTTAGAAACACACTCATTTGTAATACTTTTGGTTAAAGGAACATTTACTGGGTCATTGAGATAGTTCACCTCCTGGGGTACCGTTTTGCCATGCACCCAGGTTGGAACCGTGGTACACTAGGGCTGTGCTACTTTGGGAAGCTCCTTCCTTCCTTCCTTCCTTCCTTCCTTCCTTCCTTCCTTCCTTCCTTCCTTCCTTCCTATCTATCTATCCATCTAATCTCTATTTCCCTCCCTGCTTCACTCTCTCTCTTTTCTCTCTGAAAGTTGGCCTATAACTTGAAAGCCTAATGACACCCAAAAATTCAATCAAAATTAAATTTACAAAAGGACTATTTAGCCACACCATGCTCTTTTTCCTTCCTTTCTTTCTTTCTTTCTTTCTTTCTTTCTTTTTTTTTTTTTTCTTTTACCAGAGCACTGCTTAGCCCTGGTTTATGGTGGTGCTAGGGATTGAACCTGGTACTCTGGACTCAGGCATAAGAGTCTCTTTGCATAACCATTACACTATCTACCCCTGCCCCATACCATATTCTGTTTCGAAGACATGTTTTATTTTTTTTCCAATTCTCATGCCTGTCTTGTCCCTCACTGATATCTAATAAATTGCATTGTAAGAGTAACACACAAGGAAACCTTATATATGTTTCCACTAGTGAAAACATTTGAGCCAAGGTGAAATTCATAAAATAATTCTATTTATTTTTCCCACTATAAAATAATTTTATGATTAAGAAAGGCAAAAAACACATGAGTAATTTCAGATTGGATAAATACTCTGCTCTGACCTCCTGGGGGAGTAGATGTTTCCATACTAATTTCCTTTTCTTAAATTTAACTGCTAACTATATGATTTCCCCCTCCTCGCTTATATTTGGTTCTTTTTGTGATTAACAGCTTTACTTGGGTAGAGGACCACACAAACATACCAGTATCTTGCTAAGTTGCAAACAGCAACCTTAGAGGGAAATTGTAATTGATCTGCCAGCGCCTGGATATCTAGCTGTTGATCTCAGTCATACACAGAGATTCTCAGTCATGCCCAGGAAACAAAAGGTCCAGAACAGTAGGGCTTTCTTTTGAAAGTAGCTGTGTGTTAGCTATTAAATTCTAAGGCTGGTTCTATGCAAGGCCATAGTTTTATTTGGCCCTCCCTCACCAGCAAACCCTTGTGTTGGCAGCACTCCTACGTTGAGAATATTGTTCTGGTGCTTTCTGAGATAATCATATACTTCTCGGGGTTTTGTTAGACTTTCCTGTTAAGCCCAGACTACACATAGTGCTAGTGGAACTGGCCCAGATGTGACCAACCTTCTGAAAATGCACAATACAAACCCATAATGCCTTTGCTGTAGCACTGAGGGTGGGAGAAAGCACCCCTACTATGCTGCATAAATTTCCTCACCCCAGAAAGTTCTCTCTCTCTCCCTCTCGAGACAAAGAGAGAAAGAGAGAGAGAGAGAGATAGAGAGATAGAGAGAGAGAGAGAGAGCTATTTCTGTTCGTATTAAGCTTTTCATTTTGCAGATGTGATTCAGGGGTAGGATTTACCAAAACATTTAAATTTGACATACTCTGATCAACTTTCCAAGTGACACCGAGGAAATGAAAGTCTCCGCTGAACAGGAAAGTTTTGCAGAACATATTCATTCAGAATAGCTCAACAAATTGCTGCCACTAGAGAACTTTCCCATTGAAATTAGTCACTTGTGAAAGAAATGGGATGATTCCTGGTCTTGCTGAAAGAATCAGTAGATTGGTCACCTTGTGCTCAGCGCTGCTGTGCCAACAGAAATGAAGGCCCCTCAGTGCTCAGCATTTCTGTCTTTCTGTCTCGCCCACTGTAGATTTATTATTTTGGGGTCCTCCAAAAGCTGCATGTTACACTGTGAACAGGATAAAAGCATAAATTATGAAGGTATTTTAAGGAATAACCTGTTTGTTGAAAACTCAAGAGTTATTATTTTTTTTATGACTAGTGTACACATGGTATGTCTTACTAAATCATTCCCAACTATTCAAATCTGGGTTATCTGTAAATTAAGACAGTTTCTTAGGACAGGGAGATGGGTAACATGGGAGAGCACACACTTTAAGCTGTGAGTCCCTGTTACTGCACGGCACATCTTGAATAACAAAGGAAGCTTCATGAGTGGCAGAGTGTTGCTATGGTGTCTCTCCCTCCCTAAGGTCTTCTTCTAAGGCTTCTATCTGGTTTTCTTTTTAAACAAAGTCCCAGATAAGTTCTGTCCTAGTATATCGTTCTTATTTGACTCACAAATCTATGAAGCAAATGTGTGTATCCCACATACAAATATGTCGCTGGCATGCAACTCAGTAGAGTTTTATCACACTCTGATTTTATTTTTACCCTCCTGTTAAACCAGTGTACAAAATAATGAAGCAGGGGGATGCCACAATCCACAATGCAGTTTTCTTTCTTCCTTTCTCTTTCTTTCTTTCTTTCTTTCTTTCTTTCTTTCTTTCTTTCTTTCTTTCTTTCTTATCAGAGCACTGGTCAGCTCTGGCTTACGGTGGTGCAGGGGATTGAACCTGGGACTTTGGAGCCTCAGGCATGAAAGTCTGTTTGCATAACCATTATACTATCTACCTCTGCACTTTTTAAATTTTTTTATTATATTTATTTATTTACTGGATAAAGACAGCCAGAAATTGAGAGGGAAGGGGGAGATAGAGAGGGAGAGAGACAGAGAGACACCTACAGCCCTGCTTCACCATTCATGAAGCTTCCCCCTGCAGGTGGGGACCAGGGGCTTGAACCTGGGTTCTTGTGCACTGGAGCATGTGTGCTCAACCAGGTGCGCCACCACCTGGCCCCACAATGTAATTTTCTAATGCAAATAAATTATATTAAAAATGACAGTATTACAAAAAGACTCTGGAGGTAGATTAAGGTAGGACTGAGTTTAGTCAAGGAAGTTATTTGTCCTCTTTCTTTCTTTCTTTCTCTCCTTTTTTTAAAAATTTTTTTCCTTTCTTTCATCTTCCCACAGGATTTCTTTGTACCTTGGAGTTTCTTGTTAATATAAATAATAGTACTTAATCTAATCAACAGTGATTTTTAAAATAAAAAAACAATAACTAGATGGATAAGTTGGCCTCTGACACTTAGAGAAAGTCATTTGAAACTAATAATCTAGAAAATAATTTTGCGCCTATGTAAGTAACAAAAAAATCATGAGTTTGAAAACAAATTATATAGATAGCAGATGCTTGGAAGTTGAGAACTAGTACTACTTTGACTGCCAGTGACAATAAATACAAATGCAAGGGCAACAAATAATTCTTTTTAAAAAATATATTTTAATTAATTTAATTTTATTTAAGAAATTATGTTTATTTTATTTATTGGCTGGGAAACAGCCAGAAATCAAGAGGAAATGGGGTGAGAGAGAGGGAGAGAGACAGAGAGACACCTACAACACTGCTTCACCACTCGCAAAGCAGAAACCTGGCCCCTATTTATTTATTTTTAATGACAGAGAGATACAGAGAGAAAGATACACAGAGAGCGCTACCAGAGCACTGCTCAATTCTGGCTTCTAGTGGTGCCGGGGATTGAACTTGGGACTTTGGAGCTTCAAGCACAAAAGTCCTTTGCCTAACCATTAAACTGTCTCCCCAGCCCCAAATAACTCTTTATATAGTTTTTATAATGATAATAGCTCACATTTATTGAAGACTTAATATGCGTGTGCTAGTATTACAAATGCTTATCTGCATCACTTCATTTACTACGCACAACAGTCTTTATGAGGGGGTGCAATTATTGACCCCATATTGTTACTTAATTCATCTATTTTGTGTCTCCTAGATCTCATGCGTGTGTGCAATTTCATTGCTTCCAGACCAAGTTTTCATTCATATATATATATATATATATATAGAGAGAGAGAGAGAGAGACACTAAAAAAGAGAAACAAAGGAGGAGAGATGCCACAGAACTAGAACTTCTCTTGGCGCCAGTCATACCCTCATACGATGCCAGGGCTCCAGTCTGGGCAGTGCACATGGCAAAGCAGGTGTCCCAGCTAATGAGCTAGCTCTCTGACACCTGGCTATTTTACTGATGAAAGTTGGAGGGATCAGGTGACTTGCTTAGTGCTACACAGTAAGTTGCTTAACTGAGATGTTCAGTGTCATTTATAGCCACCACACATATGGATCTAATCTGCAGACCTGCCCTGACAGCTACACTCAGAATCCTAAAACACCCGAATAGAATGGATGACCCAAGTTCAATCTTTTTCTTTTACAACTGAGGAAACAGAGGTTTCTACCAAGTAACTCTTCCTGTTGTATTGTCCCACCAGGAGGTTAGTAACTGAGTAGAACTAGAACTCAGGTCTTCTGCCTACATTTTCAGACAGGCACTGTTCTGTCACTTGACCAAATCTGCATCACCCAGGAGACGAGAAGTGTAGCTCTGCAGTTTAGCACACCACATAAAACGCCCAAGAACTACATTCAGGTGCTCCTCTGTTTTCTAACTTGCAGCTGCTTCCTAGCAGGATCATACAACACATGATGTGACAGGGACTTAAAGCCACACATAAAACATATTAAATGTAGTCGGCAGTGATGAGATTTGGTACCAAATAAGAAGCTTTAATTAATTTTAAATGGTGCTTTTCATAGTGTCAAAAGCTCAGTCCAGTGAAGTGGAAAAGGGGGTTGGAATGGCGAGATCCTAGCAACCCTGCTAATCTGGGCCCTTCTGAGCAAGCTCATTTGGAATTCTTACATCAATGCATCGGCATGCTGAGGTGGGGCTCATGGGGACAAATAAAATAGCAACCCCCAACTCCAGCACCACTCAAGCCGCATCCTGGGGAGGCCTGAAAGTTCAGCTGTATTAAGGGGCCAGTGGAGTCTCCCTGTTATTTGTCTATACTTTTTGAGGATTAGAACTTCCGTTGGGCTGTGTTCATTTGTGCTGAGAATTTAAACTCGGGTACAACATGCAACAACAGGACGCTGAAATCTGCTAGAAATGTTCAAAAAGAAGTCTGTTTTGACTTTTTAAAAGCTTTTAGATGCACAAAGAGAAGTAAATTGAGGGGTTTCCGATTTCTTTTGGGAGTCTACATTAGATGGCATTTTTTTGTTTTGTTTTCTTTTCTTTTACTTTTTCTTGTATTTCCTTTGTTTTTCAAAATTGAGATCTCACAGAGTACCAAGAAGACTCACTGGAGTGGAATCTTGCTAGAAAGGTGACATCGCCATGTAGCTCTTAAGCACACACACACTCACACATCTTCTTCCTCTTTGTGACCTATAAGTAGAAACACTCATTAAGATCCTTCCTCACAGGGACCACAGTACCAAACAGGAAAGGCAAGATTTCTGTTTTATAGTTTCCTCTCCTTACAGCTAAGGAAACTGAGGCTTACAATGTCATGACAAGGATAAGGACACATCCAGATTTCTCCATTCCACAGCTCCTTTCTTTGTGACACAGCTCACCACTTAGTACTTATTAAAATATTTGACAGTAAAATGTTAACATATTTCAGAATAATAAGCTTTAAGCATTACTTTGAAGTATGACGCATTCAATATTTTCAATGTAATGACCCTGTGCCTTTATGTTGACGATAATAATAAATCTAAATTAATTCTTAGAAAAGTGATGCACCCCCTTAGGTCAATAGTCAAGGACCAACTCGAGTTTACGTCTCCCTGCACTACTTCTGGCTTATGTAAAATGTTCCCTCTCATTATGAAAATTCACTGACTGCAAAATCATTCTAAGTTTCTGATGGCCATTGATTTATTAACAAAATCAGTAAGTTTTTTTTTCCAAATCTGACTTTATTCTCTTTAGTCCTCTACAGAGAGACAGAGGAAAAGCAACAACAACAAAAAGTATTTGTGTCCTAGGCTCCTTCTGTATATACAAGGGACTCTAGAATCAGAGAACAGTTTCTGAGGCTTAGGTGAGTTGCTGTTAGTGGTGGGAATTACAGACAGAACAATTTAGGCAAGCATCCAAATGCACATGCCAATCCAGACAGAGGTCTACATGCTGAAAAAGAACCAGAAATTATCAGGTTTCCATCACCGGATTTTGAGAAACTTGATACTTACAAACTTGAAAATATTTTAAGAAATCGTTTTTAAGGTGTCTTTGCTTATTTTATTCCCTATTTCTAGTTCAGATTCAATTAGAATGAAGGAGAGGGAAGAAGAAATATAATAACAATGTCTACTTTGCATTAACTTAAAGAGAGACAACAGCAGCTGTTCTCCTGTATTTAAAATACATACATGTATTATTGAAAAGTCACTGACTCTCTAGTTAACTCTTTACTGGAGGTGGGGATTTAAACTATTCTGGGGTAAGGTTATTTGTGAGATGCTTCACAGTTATTGAAGTCATTCATTTACTCTGCCTTGAGTCTTCAATGGCCCTCTTTCCCCTCCCCCTAAAACAATTAGATTTTCTTTTCCACTTGACCCTCTGCCTCCTAAAACATAGACCAAATATGATGAGCTGGCATTGGTGTGGGTACACTGACTTTCATATTGAATAGAATTTTATATTGAATTTTATCTTCTTGGTCTGATTACCTATCATTTAAATTCTAATTTAATTTTAAAAATTAAAATTGAAAGAAGGCTGCTTATCTGGTTTCATTAGTGACTTTGCCTGCAGAGAAACTTTATATAGTATTTATTCAATATCTGTAGGAAGATGTGAATGCATGCAAGTTTGCAGTTTTTCAAGACCAGAAATGTTCTTGGCATACATGCAGTACAAAAACCACAAAATGTTAGAATAAGTATATCAATGGAATTTATAAATAGATATCTGCGTTGCCCATCTGCATAGATAAAATGCAAATAATGTATTCATTACAACTTTAGAGAGAGAAATAAAGCAAAGCATAAATACTAATCTGAAAACATTCACTTTTCCCCCCCCATGTAGGAATGTGAAGTCTGAAACTGTCTCCCTCAACCATTTATTGACTGAGGAAGTAATAACATAGCAGGTTGTAGATTGAAGCAAAACAGAAAATGGAGGAAGCTTTGGGGGTGTGTACAAGATACAGAATCCCAAAAAGTGTTTGTGGAAAAGCAATAACTCTGTACACATTTTAAATCAGTGTTGAAAAAAAATGTAGAGAATGTTACTTATCCTTATACAAGCTCAACAAGCGAGAAGAAAGGTAAGAAAATCCTGCTTGCAAGAATTGTTGGATAGAAGTTCATTCTCCCATCAAAACACAGGGGATTTGTCTAGGGAAATAGGTGTTACATGGACAAATCCTTCAGGGGTCCGGGAGGAAATAAACTCCCAACGGGGATATCTGAACTACCTTTTACAAAAGACTGATCACAAAACAAAAGCATATGGGCATTTTTATATTTTAAGGACAATCTATAAATACATGTCTAAATATATCAAATGAATTTATATACAGGCATAAGCTATATATAATATATATATATATTTTTTGAACTCTGTATCAATACAGTCATGCACTAATGACTAAGCCCAGCTAGTTCACTGAGTACTCCAACTGTTTTTTGTCACAATACTGTTTTCAGGACATGATCACAGCATACAAAATTGTGTTTGAGTAACTGAAACAAAACCACAGAAAAAACTACCATGCACTCCATGTGAATTCTTTTTTTCTCCCTTAACTTGCTCTATCTTTGACAGTTCCACCAGAAAACATCCATACATATGCTCATCGCATTTTCCCCCTTCAGGTGAGCCTTTTCAAACAAAAGATATAAGCATCTTTGTTTTTCTTAAAAAAAATCCAGACAAATTTCTATTTTCATTTGCAGTAACACTTTTGCATTTGGGCATAAAACATTTTTTTACTGTGGGGAAAAAAAAAGTGATGCACCACTGTAACATTAGAAGAGGTGGAGCTTATGCTAACATAAGATATATATATATATATATATATAGAGAGAGAGAGAGAGAGAGAGAGAGAATATTAAGACCTGTAAGCATGAGGAAGGGAAGGTGTGTATTTCTTAGCTGACTACAGTTCTTCACAAACTGTTTGCTTATGTCTCTAGCAACTTGTTGATAATAGGAAGTCTTTTGTGAGAAATGGCATGGAAAACAATGAACAGCATCAGATTTAATAAAGTATCTAAGAAAAGTCTTAAAATGACACCCACACTACGAAGGGAAAGCCAAATTTGCTTTTTCTGAGGGGAATTTGTGTTTGTCAGGAAGGGTTCCTGCAGGCTTTGTTTTGAGGCCTTGATGTGTGACCAGGACTCTACAGGCCGCCCTTCACCCTTGCCCTCCTTCCACCACCGCTCTGCCCACCCATACCGACACCGCAGGGGGAAGGGTTTCAGAGGAGAAAGAATCAAAAGCTGAGGGACGGGAGAAAAAAAAGTGCTTTTCAGGGTCTGATGTGTGGGAATCAAATGAGAGGCCTAGCTCAAATCCGGTCGCCAGGCAACCAAAGTGATATGCTGAGGGAATATCATTAAAGTTGGAAAGTAAGCAGTCTCTCTGAATTAGTAAACCAACCGCAGGATCCAACCATGCACCCGAACTCCATCAGAGCTGGAGCAACACCGTTCCTCCAAGGAGGGATGAGAGGGGGCTATGCTAAGTTGAAGGGGGAACCCAGAGGGTAAGAAGAGAAGAGAGACTGAAGCTGATTTGTAGAGGTGTTTTTTTTTTAAGAAAGAAAGAAAGAAAGAAAGAAAGAAAGAAAGAAAGAAAGAAAGAAAGAAAGAAAGAGAAAAGACAATAGCTGTCCAGACATGGAGTTGGTGGTGAAATATGGTAACTGCCAGGGCTGCAGCTGGCTCTCTGACACAAGATTAATAAGTTGCCGTTTCCTAGCCAACCAGAATCTAGTGGGAACTATCCAGCATTTTATCTTGAATTGTGGGTAACAGCCTTACTGCAAGCTGGCCTAGTTTACTGCTCTGTTTTTTCCAGATCTCCCAAAGTGCAGCAAACATCTGTGACTCTAATGAGGTCATCATTGAGGGTGTCCAGAGAGCCAAGCTCTGAGAACTGACCTCACCTCTGCCTGAACAGAGAGTAGGAGTGCGGTGGGGGAGGCAGGACAAATTAAATAGGGGAGTTGGCACTTGGCTGGAAGTTAAGCTCTTAAGAAACTTTTTGCTGTGATTAAAAAGAGAGAGAGAGAGAGGGGAGGAGAGGGAGAGGGAGAAACACACATACACATACACGCACACACACACACACACACACACACACACACACACACACACACACACACACACAGAATGTGAAGGGGGTAGAGGGAGAGATGAGGTAGAGAGTGAGGTTCAGAAATGACAGTACAACGAAGTGTTATAAAGCCTACAGAATTAGATTTAGGCCTCACTGATGAATATTATCACTGACATGAACAAGCAAAGCTTATCTGAGCCTTCCTTCTTGAAAGGCAGAATAAAATTGAATTGCCAACTTCTGTGCATTACCACCTTTTGGTGGAAATGGTTCAGGTACCTACATGATTTAAATTAAAGCCTCAGTGAACTCAACCACCACGCATACACAGGTGTATGTTTGTGACAGTGAAATTCCAAATGCTATGTGACACAGCTTATCATCTATAAGTGATTTTATTACTGAAACAGAAAGCAAATCAAACTTTTCCACCTCAGACTTCTTTTTCCCCACCTAGTTATCCCAGTTGTCATCGTGTTTATACATACCCCCACCAAGTAAGCATGGAATGCAAATGCGACTGCACTGAAATGAGTGGAAGGTAATGACTCTGTTCAGCCATCTAAGTCAGGACTATTGGAGAGATGACTTTGCTTAGTGCATCCTTAACAACTCCAGTGTTGATAAGTGTGAGCTTTAAAAGGAGGAAACATTATTTTAAGCTTGAAGAGGAAAATTTTTTTCAGCTTTATTGAGTTATAATTGACATATGACTCTCTTGCACATACAAGATGTACAGGATAATGATTTTGAAACCCATAGTGTGAAATTAGTTAACGTGCAGTGTCTCCTGTAGATACCAAAAGAAAAGAGAGAAAAAAAAATAGACAATTATCTAGTAATAATGACCCCTACTCTCTCTCTCTCAAAAAAAAAAAAATTGAACACACGATATGATATGGCTAACTGTTCTCACACTGCTCTCACATTGCTGTATGTTCTGTATTCAGTGTGCATTTAGCTTGCAGTTGGAAGTGTGCACCCTTTTCATTGCCTTTGCTGATAACCACAAACCTGATCTCTGTTCTCTGTAAGTTTGGTTAACAAAAATGACCTGTGAAAATTGTCCATAAAATTGGCCACATGGGGCTAGGTGATGGCACATCTGGTTTGGTGCACATGTTGCAATGTGCAAGGACCTAGGTTCAAGCCCCTGGTCCCCACCTGCAAGGGGAAAGCTTTGTGAGTGGTGAAGCAGTGTTGCAGGTGTCTATCTCTTTCCTCTCTCTTTCATTCCATTCCCTCTTGATTTCTGGCTGCCTCTATCCAATAAATAAATAAAGATAATAAAAAATAAATAAAATTGGCCAAATATGGGTGGGTGAAATAGCTCACTATTTCACTACTTGACCTCACCCTGCATTGAAGAACACTTCAGTTCTATAGTCTCCCTCTTCTCTCTCTCTCTCTCTTTTTCTCTCTCTCTCTCTCTCCCTCTCCCCTTCTCCCTCTCTCTGCCTCTATCTCTAAAAAAAATGTAGATAGAAAAATTGGCCTCACATATGTTAATAGTGTAGTTTCCATATCAGCCATTTCTGTCCATAGAGAACAAATTAGTGGTGTCATTTGCTGCCTAAGGACATGGCTATATTGACAATGCCCCAAAGGAGGAAAATAAAAGAGATGAAGAGGTTCTTCAAAGCTCATCTAGAAACCTTCAGTCATGTTTGTTAACTCCCTATAAGCAGGTAAATTCCCTTGTATAAAATCAGTGAAACCCAGAATGCTGCATCCTGGTACTATTGTAATGAGTTTCATTTTGGAAAAGTAGGACTCTTAGGTTGGCATTCTATCTGCCAAATTTCTATCTTTTTTTTTTTTTTGCATGTCATTATCATTTCCTTATAAGTTTTTTTTTTTTTCTCCCAGAGCTTAGTTCTGGTTTACAAAGGTGTGGGGGATTGGACTTGGGGCCTTGGAACCTCAGGCATGAAGACTGAATTGGGGACTTTGAAGCTTCAGGCCTGGGGATTGAACCTGGGACCTTGGACCCTCAGGCATGAGAGTCTCAGCATAACTGTTACACTATCTTCTCTCCCCCCTCATCATCATTTTTCTAGATCAAATCCAATGTAAGAAATATAGAAAACTAGTAATGAGATGCTATCACTTTCTCAATAGATAGTAAATTTTCACGGAACGTTCATTTGACTGTATGATAAAGCAGGCCTGGCACACTGAAGGTAATAGCTGATGAACTAGACTAGAAGGAGGGCTTGCTGCTTGTGCTCAGCCTTTCCACTATAATGCTAAGAGGGAAGTCAAGGTGCTTAATTTATTAATTTGTTAATGATGGTTCCTATGGGTCAGGGATAATTGTGAACATGCTTTTAAAATGTGGGGGCATTCATGATGGGGGGGCGTCTAATAGAGTAATGAACATAGTAATGCAAAAGAGATGCTGCTGAGCTACCTACAAGTCTCTCTATTAAGGCAATTTCACCTTGGAAGATAGAAGACAGGCTGCAGCTCATTGTTCGAGGCCTTGAACTTGAGTTTAATGGGAAGAGAGGCTCACAAAACAAAACAACCTCTGTATGAATTGGGGAGAGGAACATTTGGGGAACAGAGATTTATCCCATTACACTCTTTCTCAATTTTCAGGAAGGGCTTGGCTAATGCCCATTTCAAGGCTGTTTATTTTTTAAATGCAAATGAAGGAAGTGTTGCATTCAGCTTTGCAAACAGTTTTCAGAAATCCTGTTGGCCTACATTTCGCTGGGAAGCAGCAATTGGTACCAAGTGTAGGGACTCAAACAATCAAGCAGTTGTTTGCCTCACTCACATTCCTAAGGCAATCTGGTTCCAGCTGAACTCCTTGGGAACAGTCTGGGCTATGTACCCCTGGGGCATCTGCCCCAATTAGCACTGACCCTTGGGGGCCTCCTTGGTCACTTCCAACCTCTTGGACTCTGGGTGGACTAGTTTACATTAAGAGCCGCCGCTAAGCCTGCCAAAATCCTAAGATGAACTGTACCTTCTGACTCACTGACAGGAAGGAGTTCAGTCACCATAGAGAGTCCAAACCAAGATGGTCTCCTTCAGGTTCTCTGAACCAGAGGGGAGACACAAATGGGATCTTTGCTGTGACTTAAGAACACTGGGAAGGAGATTTAGAGAGTGCTTAGGCAGGCTAAACTCTACATGCAGAATACAAAAAGAGCACAGGCTAGAGAATCTCATTAAACTGGATTCCACTCTTGGATCTTCTCTACCTATTTGTGTGACCTTGGGTAGGACAGAGATGTCTGCCTTGCAGTATTTTCATATAACTCCAACAGTTTAACTTATATGATGTGTTCACCAAATTGGCTTACAGAAGGTTCTAAATAAATGGAAGTAAAGTGCAAAAACCTGAAACCCATCATGCTGAATTAGCATGTACAGCTTCTGAGAATTTAATTCCTTAGACTCCACTGTTTTACTGTAGTATATAATCAGTTTGAGACTAACCGTTCCAATCTAAGAGAGCAAACAATTCAAAACTACTTTTTGTGCCAATCTCTGTCCTGCAGTTCTTGGCATTGCAGGGGGTGGGTGGCAAGAGGACTATATGACAGCATTTACAACTTTGAGGTTGAGTGCAAGAATAGCACTGGATGGAGTATGAACCAACTCAAAGTACCAAACTGCAGTCTTGAGTAGTTTGTGTAGTGGAGGAGGGTGGACTCAATGTGAACTTTCAAGGTCAGGAAAATCTTCATGGGTGTCGGGCTTGGTTGATGTTTACTGAGTGTCTCCTGTATTTTGGATTCTAAGAGAGATCTCAGTAAGTAAACTCTTTTCTCTAAGGAGCTTAGTTTAGAGACTTGGACGGAGCAAGGTAAATGTACCATTTCAAAATTATACAGTGTGTGTTAAGAATGAGTTTAGGGGAGAAAAGTGCTACAGGAGCATAGAAGAAGAATGGCTTTGGTTAACTTCATAGGAGAACTTGTAAATAAATCTCAGGCAGGTGAGTCAGTTTGAACCAAGACAAAATAGTGAAAAAATACTCATGAAACAGGAGAGCAATTGCATATAAAAGTGGAAAAAATAACCTACAATTTAGGTTGAAGATCAAAAGAAAAGTATTCTAACTTACTTTGTCCTGATTATTTTCTGTTGCAGATTTTGCAGACTATCACTTTCAGAGACTGGAATAGTCCATGAAAGAACAAATTATAAGGAAAAGGACCTCTTGAGTAAGACTTTAGTGAGTGTCCTGCAAGGATAGAGCTTGACTGTGAACTTATTCACATTTGAATCTACCACTGCCTGGCTCTGAGAGACGTTTGCAGACTGGTCAACAAGATGAGACTGGAACCATGTTTGGTTTTGTGATTTGGCTTTCTGACCAAGATTTTATCATGGATATTAGCAAGGAAATCAAATAATCTGGCCTAAAGCCCCCTGGAGAATGAAATATTGGGCTTTGGGTATTAGTGATGGGATTGTAGAAACTGAGATTCCAATACTGTTTCTAGAGTTGAAGAAACTAAAATTAGAAACTGCTTTGAATCTCACTGATAATCCCTAAATTCTAATCCAATCCTACTTCTTTGCTTTGAGTTACCTGTTGACTTGGTTGATCTCTACTGGCCTAGCTGTCTGCCTTGTAAGCTAAGGCCAAAATAGGAGAGATTTTGAGGTTCTGGGTCATTCTTAATTTTGGTCATTCAAAACTCTATCTCAAGGGATTACCATCTTTGTTTGTAATGATCTCTGTAATGGTAGCCAGGGAGGTCTCCAGTGAAAGGGGGGGGGGGGGGGAGAAAAGGTTCTTTGAATATGAACAGTAGTGAGATTTTACCTTTAGGGGAAATCTGGAGAGATTTACTTGCTCCCCTCATGGAGACTAGATATAACCAAAGAGTAATTATACTAATGTGATTATTTTGGAGGTATTGAGAAGACCAAAATGTTAAAATACAAGCACAATTTATAGCCTAAAGATTATTTAAAATTTCTGTCCCTACAGCCAATATTTATTAAGTTTCTATTAAAAACTAGACAATGTGTGAAGTATAGTTTCCATTCTTAAAAGCTCAGCGTCAAAAAGAGGGGACTCATGGAGCGACAAGTGCTGACAGACATCAGCGAAAGACAACAGAGCGTCTAAAGATGTGGCTTTGATACTGGAGGTTTCCTAGAAAGGGGACAGAAGACAATCTGGAACTGTTCACCTGGCTGTACGCAGGGTCACTTGGCAAAGGAAAGAGCTGACACAAGATGGTAAGAAGGTGTCAGGTCTAGAAAGATCTTGTGCAATAAGCTAACATATTAGGGTATTACCACAAAAGTGATAGAGCATTACCAAAAGTTGTTTTGTCTTGTTTGTTTTTTGGTGAAGTCAGTGTACTTGCTTTTCTTTTCTGTTTTTTTTTTTTTTTTAACTTTATTGGAGGGTTAATGGTTTACAGGACAGTTGTTGACACATGGTACAATTTCTCATCTCACCATTACAGGTGTCTAAAAAACCCCCACATTCATCTCCCAACTTAGGTCCTTTTCCAACATCATGCACCAAGACCCCCCAAGTCCCCTCCATCTTCCCTTCCCCTCCTTCCCCAGAGTCCTTTGCTTTGGTGCAATATACTAAACCAGTTCAGTTGTTGTCCCTGTCTGTACTTCTTTCATATATTCTGCCTATGAGTTCATATATTCATATATTCTGCATCCCAAATTCATTCTTCTCTTTTAGGCTTATCTCATTTAACACGATTCCTTCAAGCTTCATATAAGATGGCCAAAAGTTTTAAGCGAGGAAGTAGCACAATCAATGACATGTTTTGGACAATCTCCTGGCAACTGAGAAGTGGAATACTTTCATGGGTGAAATGGAGTGGGGAAATACTGTCCACCTATATGACTGACAATGTTATTGTTAGTTACCCTTCTGAAGATGATAAAGATGAGACTTGACTTTATTTCATCACCTTTCCATGATCTTCACAGGAATTCACTGAGTCTAGGGGCTCAAGTGTCCTCTTTTGGGGTGTCTGCCTTATCTAGACAATCATCTGGTTTGTGATAAACACTAGAAAAAAATGTCCATTAAAATACATGGCAAATCAAAGACACAAAAGTGAATTTTCACCACTCTGATCTGGAGCTTCTTCTACAGTCCCAAAACTGACTCTCTGAGAGTTCAAGTTCAGAAGTGATCAAGGGCTGGAGTAGCAGGGATAGGTAGAGAGTTTGTCCTTGAATTATTAGGCATTAGACCATTTGGGAATAGAATGCTGAGCAGGCTGGTGTGGGCAGAGGGGAAAGAGGAGGTAGTTAACTCTGCTCTCCATGATGTTGTAAGAGTGAAAGGAGACTTGGCAGAATGTGAGAGGTTGACTTGAGATTGTGTGAGAGGATGACTTGAGGCAACCAAGAGTCAGAGAAGGCACTGAGCATCTGGGGGTGGACAAGAAGCAGAGAAATTACTTTTTCTTTTCTTTTCTTTTCTTTTTTTTTTTTTTTACCAGAACACTGCTCAGCACTGGTTTATGGTGACAGAAATTGAATCTGGGACCTCAGCACCTCAGGCATGAGAGTCTTTTGCAGAGTCAGTATGTTATCTCCCTGGCCCCAGAGAAATTTCTAAGAGAAGTGACTCAGGAGGGAGATGTGATAACATGCTTGTAAGTCTCTCCACTCTTCCCCTCCAGAGACCAAGTGATGAGCATTTGATGTCCTGTCCTCGATCAGGTGGGTTCAGTCTGCAGCTGGGTTTGCAGCTAGTGGTTGACCACTCAGAGGGGTGAGGTACAGTGTGAGAAGGTGGGTGGTAGGTGTACAGCACAGTGGCTCATGACCTCTGAGATCTTCCAGTCTTCCTTTCCTCATCTTGTAAGATGGAACTGATAATAGTACTCATATCCCAAGGTTGCCCTGTGGAATGGAACAGTGTTGATAAAGATTTTAATCTGATGCCTGACACAAGGTGAGTACTGAAAAAGATCAGCCTTGCATATTTTCAGGAGTAGGAAGGTGGGAAGACTATAGAATCAGTGGTCCCAAAGATACATCCCAGTCTCCTTAACTCAGATTAAGCTATTGAGCCAGTGGATAACTCTGGAGACACCTGCTTTCTGTCTCTGCTCCTCACCAGCCTCAGGCATATGACCACCATTACAACTTGTACAGACAACTAAGAGAATGACACGAGGGAAAGCTGTATCGAGACTCTATGGCCAGCAGGGACTGCTTAGAGAACCCTAGGATGCCATCCATGAAAGCATAACTGGAAATTTGAAGTCACGCTTGTAAGAGTGTCTTATTGCCTTTACAACATGTACTTTTTCCTCAAGAATAAATAATACATTCTGTTTTTTTTTTTTTTTGCACAACCATTTTTTCTGTTTTCCTAGCCCTAAAGCAGATTTTTAAAAAATAGATACAGGAGGGAGTCGGGCTGTAGCGCAGCGGGTTAAGCGCAGGTGGCGCAAAGCACAAGGACTGGCATAAGGATCCCGGTTTGAGCCCCCAGCTCCCCACCTGCAGGGGAGTCGCTTCACAGGTGGTGAAGCAGGTCTGCAGGTGTCTATCTTTCTCTCCTCCTCTCTGTCTTCCCCTCCTCTCTCCATTTCTCTCTGTCCTATCCAACAACGACAACAACAATAATAACTACAACAATAAAACAACAAGGGCAACAAAAGGGAATAAATAAATAAAATAAATATAAAAAAATTTAAAAAAATAGATACAGGAACTGAGAGGGAAGGGGAGAAGGAGAGGGAGAGAAAAAGAAAAGCACCTACAGAACTACTTTACCGCATGCGGAGCTTTCCCCAAAGTACAATCATTTTATATTTGGTTTATTTTTAGCATAAAAAACAAAATATGGATCCCTATATACTTGGATATGTGAAGATATTGTAGGTTCATCAGATCTCTCTCTCTCTCTGTTCCTGTTATTCCTCTTATTCCTCTCTTTTTCTCCCTTCTTCCTCTTCACCACCACCTAGTGTCACCTCCATCATAACGGTCATCAGTAAGATCCAACATCATCCTCAGCTCAGTAGTGCTAAGTAAACCTCTGTACCACATAAGGATTTCTCTTTAGAAACTAACGTACTTTTTCTATTCTAAAAACAAAAACAAACAAACAAACAAAAAACAGAAACTTTTGAAGTGAGAAATACAACATGTTATCCGAAAGAGTCCTTTTTGTTTTTTTGTCTAAAGTCCCAAAACTTTTCAATAGTAGAATCTAAACAAAATACATTCCCTACTTTAGTTTTAAACTTCCTTCTCTCTCTTGATTCAAGCCAGTGTTTCCTCGATTTCAGAATGTCAACATTCAGCCATTAATAATCACATTCATCTAAAATGGGTTATTTCTAGGTGGTAAGACAAAGGATGAATTTTTAGTTTCTTGTCTAATGTAATATTTTCTAACTTTATAACTATTCAATACATGTATGTAATGCTTTTGTAATTGGTTTAGAAAGCATAATGAAATCAGCCTCCACAGTTATAGTTGTTTCAAAACTTATAAAAAGGAACTAATTATTTCTGCCCATAACAAATTCCACTTAACTCGATTAGAGGAAGATTTAAAACTAGTTCTGAATTGGTTTAAACACTTTTCATTCCCAGTCTCAGATCCACCCCCCATCTCAACCGTTTTTTTAAAAAGCCGTAGTTTCTGATTTCTGAGACTATTAGCAGACTGCATCCCAAGGTTGCCTCTACCAGCTGATGCTTCTGTCTGGTATCCATCACATTCTTTCTCTTCCATGTTAACGAGGGGACAAAAATGAAGATATTACATAATTATACCAAATATGAAGTTATGTATGTCATTTATTTTGAATAAATACAACATATAAAAGTAAATAAGTTACTGCTTCACTAGTGTAATTCACATTCACCAGTTAACCTTTGGTATCGAACACACTCAAAGGACAATTGGATGTTAAAGGAGAGAGTTTTCTCAACTGTTCAGGACCCACTGTTGGTCTCTCTATCTCACTTCAGCCTGCAAGATTCTCCTTAGCAAAGCAGCCTATCCCTCTGCCTTACAGGAAGCTCAGAGACAGTAGAGACACCATAATGGTTCTGCAAAGACTTTCATGCCTGAGCCTTTGAGCTGTCACTACCATAAGCCAGAGTTGTGCAGTGCTCTGGCAATCAAGCAAATAACACACACACACACACACACACACACACACACAACAAGAATGATGTTTTGTTTCTCTCATCAGATGGAAAAGCATGTTCTTAAAGCCAAAATTAGAGTGAAGCAAGTAAGTCTCTAAGTTCAGACACAACATATATGGATAGTAGGAGGGAGGGAGGCAAATAATTTGCTATCAAAGTAAATACTGCTTTAATATAGTATTTTTAAAAATCAAAATGAATGCAAAAAGGAAATCTATGGTGAATAAAATAACATATTTTCAATAAGGACCAATAGCCATACTATATCCTATCAGCATCTGAAGAGAAAAGAAATGCATATATGCTCGGAACACCCACCTCCCCAGAGCCCTGCCCCAGTAGGGAAAGAAAGAGGCAGTCTGGGAGTATGGATCAACCTGCCAACACCCATGTTCAGCAGGGAAGCAATTGCAGAAGCCAGACCTTCCACCTTCTGCACCCCACAAAAATCCTGGGTCCATACTCCCAGAGGGATAAAGAATAGGAAAGCTATCAGGGGAGGAGATGAGATATGGAGTTCTGGTGGTGGGAATTGTGTGGAACGATACCCCTCATCCTATGTTCTTGTCAATATTTCCACTTTATAAACAAAAAATTTTAAAAAGAAATATGTGCTTAGGGATTCTGAATGGTGCATTTCTTTTCAGAACATTCTTCTTCTAGCGTTTGCCCTTCTTCCATAGCCAGTCAACAGCATCAGGTTGAGCCTGATGTAAAGTTTCGAGACCTCCTTTGAATCTGGAGAGGTGGCAGTCGTTGACTATGTGGGTCATAGTCTGTCTGGAGCCGCAGGGGCAGTTCGGGTCATCTCTGGCTCCCCAGCGATGGAACATAGCGGTGCACCGGCCATGGCCTGTTCGATAGCGATTGAGGAGGGCCCAATCATAACGTGCTAGGTCAAAGCCGGGTTGACGCTTGCAGGGGTCTGTGATGAGGTGTTTGTTCTTGACCTCAGCTGACTGCCAACTCTGTTTCCAAGAGTCTGGAACAGAGAAGTTCAGTGTAGGCGTAGGGGACCAGATTGGGTGATGAGATGTCAAGCGTTGGACAGGGTGGGCGAAGATATCCGTGTATATTGGCAGGTCCGGTCGAGTGTAGACGTGGGAAATGAACTTAGATGATGCCGCATCCCGACGAATATCTGGCGGGGCGATGTTGCTAAGAACTGGCAGCCATGGAACCGGGATGGAACGGATGGTTCCAGAAATGATCCTCATGGAGGAATATAATTTGGAATCGACCAAGTGGACATGGGGGCTACGGAACCATACTGGGGCACAGTGTTCTGCAGTGGAATAGCATAATGCCAGAGATGATGATCGTAGCGTGGAAGCACTCGCGCCCCATGAGGAGCTGGCCAGTCTTGCAATGATGTTATTCCTCGCGCCCACCTTTGCTGCAGTTTTTATGAGATGTTCGTGAAATGACAGAGTGCGATTGAGAGTAACGCCAAGATAGACTGGCTGGGCTTCATGCCGGATTCTCGTATCGCCAAGCTGCACATTAAGCTCACGCGAGGCCGAGGCATGGTGTAGATGGAAAACAGATGATACCGTTTTTTGCAGTGCTAGGGATTAGTTGCCATTTTTTACAGTAATCAGATATCAGAGACATGTCTTTCTTGAGTGTTTCCTCAGAACATTAAGGTTGTTCTAAAATAATGAAACCAGGTTAGAGAGATATCTTCCCACGTAGGGCATGTACCTTGCAATAAGTTCAAACCAGGATCAAGCCTCAGCGCCATGTGGGAGGGGCCATGCCACCTGAGGAAGCTCTAGTGCTGTGTTGTCCCTCCCACTCACTCTGTATCTCCATCTGAATGAAATAGTGGGCCAGGGACATTTCTGAAGAAATGAAAGATTATAAGAATCACTTCTCGAATGATGCCATTTCCTGAAAACCATCCACATCAAAAAGACCTGTGTCTCTGGTCCAACACGTACTAAGTATGGCACTTCAGGTGTGTTTAAATGTGTGTTTGAGTGTCTCTCTCAGAACAGGCACTGAGGACTCACTTGGGCGCAAGGAGTGGATATGTACACTCCACCTATAGATATCCATCCAACACCTGCTATGGACTTGGCCATAGGCACAAATGTGGCACAAGAGTATAAAATAGACAAGAGCTAGTTTATTGTAGAACACAAATCTTACTGAGCCCCTCATGAACTGATTTTGCTTACATTTTTATTTTTTTTAATCTCTAAAGGAGTGTTAGTTTCTCACCAAGTTTACATTTCGAATAGGTGTCAATTTTTATTTTCTTCTACTTTCTTTTTTTTTTTTTTTAAATTTTTTTTAAATTATCTTTATTTATTGGATAGAGACTGTCAGAAATCAAGAGGGTAGGGCAGATAGAGAGGGAGAGAGACAGAGAGACACCTGCAGCCCTGCTTCACCACTTGCAAAGCTTTCCATCTGCAGGTGGGGACCGGGGGCTTGAACCCCGGTCCTTGTGCACTGCAACATGTGCGCTCAACGAGGTGCGCCACCACCCGGCCCCTTTCTTCTACTTTCATCTATCTAATTCTTTGAGTTAGCAAAACAAAACAAAACAAAACAAAACTTTCTGTTGTAATTCTGAGCCTCCATATTTCTTGCAAAGGTTTATTTTCCTCACTTAGAAAACTGCTTTTTAAATATATATTGCTTGTCTTTTTCTTGTTCTTGCTTTGCAGAGCCCAGTATCTTGCACATGACAGAGTTTCATGAAATAGCTGAGATTCACATAATTGTTGCATGAATGAAATCAGCGTAAGAATCAACAAAGGAAGAGACAGATGAATGAATGTCTTTAGTCTCTGCAGAGACTAGAAG
Source organism: Erinaceus europaeus (assembly GCF_950295315.1). Taxonomy (NCBI): domain Eukaryota; kingdom Metazoa; phylum Chordata; class Mammalia; order Eulipotyphla; family Erinaceidae; genus Erinaceus; species Erinaceus europaeus. Next base: position 77,502,349 of record NC_080175.1, read on the forward strand.
GATAGAGTCAGTATGGTCACGTGCACTTTGTGCTTCTAAGTGTTTGCTGCGCCAGTATGTGGCAGTGTAGGTGTTGTTTGTGTCCTGTGAGGAACATCATAGCTGGGGTAGGAAGAACAGAATAAACCTTTCATGGCTGTAGTGTTTCAGAAAATCACTAGCTGGGAGAGATCTGTGATGCTGGATAAGTTATGAGTCTTCATTGAAACACTTTGCCTCTTCATCTGTAAACTAACAGAACTAAATTATGAAGTTACAAGCACCTTTCAGCTCTAACACTGTTCACCCCTGAAGGTGTCAGTCAATATGACGCTGATGAACACAGTTTAGGACTCTCTTGTACATTAGGTCTTAGAAACGGAAGGTCCTCGAATTCCTTAATGTAGACATCGGTCAGGAAAAAGGAGGTGTGGCCAAATGTGATGTTTCTTCTTGATGGACATTCCAGAAAAAAAATAACCCAAAATTGTTTGTAATTCCAGTATGTCCACCTGGTAGTGTATCCTGTTGTTAAAAGAATGACAACTCAATCTCCTCAGCTTCCTTCTAGGATAAAATGTCTCTGGCTGAGCCTGTTGTACTTTGAGAATTTTCATGCTCATGCTTGTGCAGAGGGTACATTACTTTGCTTTTAATTTAACTCTTAATAACACTGGTAAATCAAATGCAGGATCTTAAATGCTACTGAGAGCATTCCTAATGTTTGTAGAGTGTTTTACACTTTACACCAACATTATCCTATTTACATTCCATTTAATTTGTGTGCAGGCCTGTGGCATGAGAATTTATTATAATCCTCTTTTTATATGTAAGAAAAATGAGCTGACTCTGTGATGCCCATCTCTGGACCCCCACACCTCCAGTTCTTTGTGGATGCAGATGTTTTGATTCTCTTTTAAGGAGAAAGGGCCCCAAATGGAATAGACAGAACAGACTGACATCCAGCAGAGCCCATGCCATTGTCTCTCAGAGATTAAAAAAAAGCTTCCTGCCTTGGTGGACAGGGAGGGATAAATAAGTGATTCCCCCAAATCTGGCTTTAGCCTAGACCTAGGGAGTCAAGATTTCCAGGAATGATTTAAATTTCAGTTAATATTATTTTGGCTCCTCCATTTTTAGTTATGTGTGCATACATGGCTATTGGTCTATGAATTTCTCAGAGCTTTTCTGAGAAAGCAATGCATAGTCATTTCTAAAAGTCATAGTACTACCCTAGCTAGAAATCTCAAGCTGTTCTTCATTACTATCAAATTAAGTACTAGTGTTTAAGGCTAACACGAGTACCAACTGTTTTATCTCTAAGCTTTCATTTTAAGTTGTAAAATGGAGTTTGACTAGTCTCTCATGTAATTCACAGACCTTAGATTTTATGGACTTGGGTCACAGAGATGAGTTCCATGGAATAAACATAAAGCCAGGTGTCTCCCAGGAACCCTACTCCAAAGACCCCCTGCACAGTAGACTAGGGAAAGCCATGTCTTTTCAGAATACTTTTGGCCTGGTGAATGTGGTGAGTGTCAACACACAGAAGCAAGAGTTCTACCCAATTCTAGTGAAACAATCAAGCAGGTGCCCTTCCACTCAATTCAGTGCTAATGTGGGCTTATCAAAATATCACTACTCTCTAGGCCATATCAAAGCCAATGGTAAAAATGGAAGCATTTAGCATGAATGGCCTAGATCACAGTTCAATGTATACTTTCCATAGTATATCGAAGTCAGGTCTCCTAAGACTTACTTTATTTAGTGTTAAGAGTCTATGTCTTTTTTGGAAGGAACTAGTTTAATTTGCTCCCCCTCTTTTCCTCAGTTCTTACATCCTTCCTTCTTTTTCTTTTTCTTTTTCTTTTCCTCTTTCTCCTTCTTCTCCTTTTCACGTCTTTCTTTCTTATTCCATTGGTACTATTAACAGGAAATACATATATTCTTAACTTCCTTTAACCCAGACCTCATCACATGCATGGAAAGATAGAAACCAGAGCCATGAATATGTGTTATGGAATGGATAATAAAGTGGTGATAGATGACTATTACTGTAGTTGTTATGATATTGTCAAATTAATTTCATGTACAATATGTCCATCGTGGAATCTAGCAAAACACTACTTTAAAAAAAAAAAGCTTTGTTTTTTTTTCTTTTTAAAAGACACCTTCCTGTCATTGTTGCTTGTAAGTGAATAAAATGAAATTGATGCCTAGCAGGGGAAAATACTTCTTTACTTTGTATTAAGAATATGTGACATCTTCGCTGTCAGTGGTAGTGAAGTGAAATACATACCAAATATGTCTTGACATAACTTGACAGGAATGTATGTCTTCTTTTCTCTCATTTATTTTTGCGATAAGAATATGTGATTTTGCTGCCAAGGAAGCTTGTAATGTTGTAGAGAAATGGAAATGAAATTGTGCTGGGTATGTCCAATTTCCCCTGACAGAGTGGCATAAGCTGTAGCACACAGGCAGCCTTGGGAAGTTAACAACAGGCCTCAGCCAGCAAGACCCAGGCATTGACATTTGTCAAAACAACTTTCCTCAACACATCAAAATGTTCCTCTCTCTTTTGTGTTATTCAGATGTGTTCGGGTAACTACGTTTTAGAAAATGGTGGCTGTCAGAGAATCACTGCTATCTACATGTGAACGATATCAAGAGAAGAAAAAAATCTTTTTTCTGAGTCAAATATGAGCCTTTTTGGTTTTGCTCTTGCTCCTTAGTGGTCTTTTCAATAAATCTACCTGGCAGTGTCATCTTTTTGTTTTGTTGGATGTTTCCCCATAACCTACACAGATCATTCTTTTCCTTTATTTCCTTCCTATCTCTTCCACCTCCTTCTCAAAGTATTACACAGATGAATGTTGTGTGTTGGTGAGAGTTTGCTCCATTGCTTTTATTTTTTTAATTTTATAATTGATACTATCCTTAGAATGATTCAAAATTATTTGGGTATTAGTGATCTTTTAGAAAAGTCCTATCTTAATGCCTTACCTCTACTTCTATGGAACAATGGAAGCTAGGTGAGGTGGCGATGAAATACAACAAACTAGTATTTTATGTGAATTTCTAATTCTCTCTTTTGGGGGGGGGGGCTTTTTAAAGGATACATACACAATTTCTAGAACTCCAATAACAATTTCTACAATAAATGATGTTTGAAGCAAGAATCTCTTACCTGGGGCAGACAGAAAGAGAATCTGCCCAGCAGTGTAATCATTGCTCTGCTGTTTGAAGGAATATTGAGCTCAGATGCCTCTAGAAAGCCCACCAGGCCCAGAAGCACTGGACAATAAAGGGGAAAATAATAGATGCTGGTGCTTTATTAAGTAGATATTTTTCTCACTTAGGTGTCCATTCCCTGGTCAGACAATTAGTTGAGGTTCTTTCCAGAGAAAGTGTTACCCACCAAGAAAAACTCTTTCAACCTTTCAAAATAACAAATATCTTTAATGACTTTTATCCCCTTTCCATTGACATCACAGATACAATGTGGCCTGTCTTGAAGTCAAGCCCAAATTGAAATCACTGCTGGCAGGGACAGGAAAAATAGAACATTTGACAATAAGAGTGACAGATGAAGCTTTGGGGACCTTGAAAGGGAGAATAACTCAAGCTATGACCTGGGACAGGCCCACTGCACCTTAGTGCAATACCTGCACAGTCTGTGGGTTAACAGGCAGGCACATTTGTGCATGATAACAGGCTAAATCTGACACTTAATAAAAGTTTGTATGATTTTCTATATGCATGTTTAAAAGGAAAGCTGAATATCCTTTCTAGCAAGAACCTTTTGATTATAGATCAGCTGCTCATCTCTCTACTCCCTGGGGAAAACATTTTTCTTTGGTGGTATGAAAGGGAAATATTTATTGCAGGTGTTTCCAGAGACAAAACTTCCTAAATTTACTTACTGCTAATGCAAATGAGTAATAAGCACTTAATAAAGCAAGATATATCCATATTATCTACCATTAAATATATATTTTTCCAAGGACATCCATATTACCTACCACTAAGTATATATTTTTCCAAAAACAGTGGTGATATTTTATAATAAACCTTTGATTACTAACCCTAACCTTTGGAAAAGGTTATACATTTCATAATATACTATGTGTTCATTGCAATCCAGAACTCATTTCATTTCATTTTTGTTGTACTACCATTCTAATGATTACTCAAACTAGAGGGAATTTTTTTGTAGGGTCCATCAATTTCTAGAGATTTCTATCATCAATTTCTAATTGTTTGTGCCTGCTCTGCTGTTACCTTAGTATCCCTTAAAGTATAACTTATTTAAAGTCTGTTCACTCTTGGTTGGTTTGGTGCTTGATCATGAAAGTGTTTTGGTACCACCCACTGTGGTAAGTTTACTCTTTGATGGTGGTCACTGTAGAAATAAAGTATGTTTTATTTCTAAAGCTGCCAGAGAATAATTTAATTCCAGAAAGCAATTACTTGAGATATATTTCCCAAGGAGGCCTCTGCTTAAACTTTAGAAGTTCTGCCTTCCATTTGAAGAGTTCAATATCTTTTAGAGCATAGGAATAATGAAGTTTGCATCATTATAAAGTAGAAACATAGGCCTAGATTTCCACTGAAGTTTGTATGTCCATGGCAGAGGGAAAACAAATGCATGTTTTCCTCTCTGAATAATAATAACAACATAAATTCACAGTGTTTCTTTTGCCTTAGATAGAAATTTAACTCAAATAAGAATGGTTGAGATAGACACAAGGAATATCTATCTAGTTGCTTCCCTGGGTTCTTCAGCATCTTAACTTACTTCTCAAATGTTTGTGGGCGTTGTAAAACCCGAGACATTTTTACTATGCCCCTTTCCCTGATTACTTAAACCCATTTAATTTTAAAGAAAAACTTAACCCACATGTTCCTGATTAGTCTTTGCTAAACTCATCAAGTTGGTTTTTCGTAAAAGTGATTTGGTGTCCAAGAAGATTTTGAATCTCTCTGTAACAGGACTTCTTAATACCATTTTTCTTTGAAGGAGGAAGTTATGTTTTGCCAACAGTAAAGAAACTCAAACCCCCAAAGGGCCAAGATCAGTGTTAAACTTGAAGCCTGTGGAGTTTTACACTTGGCAAGTAGGCTACTTTCCATCTGACTTTGAAATACCTTATTTTCCTCCTCTCTCATGAAGTTCTATTTGCTGTTTTGCTAAAATATGAGCTTAAAACTACTCTTATATTCCCTGGTACATAAAAGTATATGAATTAGAAAGTAGTTTATAAAACTTCAATTACTCTAAAACAATTTCATCTGTCTCTCTATTTGAACTTGTCTTTAATTCTCTTGTTCCCTGACCTCATACATCTTTGTAATAAGGGTTTCCCCAAAGACTTACCTGAAATGGTGACCATGACAAGATGGAAATAAAATAAGTGCCAGGAAAATACTGGCTCTATCACCCAGGGGTGACCAATAAAAACATACTTATTAATATGCTAAATTAGCATCTTTGCTACATGTTGCACCTTTATGTTGACAACCCAAAATTCAATGCAGAAAGATTTTGAATAATGTGTTCCATGTCACAAGATGAACCATAATCCACAGATGTAGGTGTGTGCTAGCTTTTCAAGGTAGTTCATTTCTGTTTATATGTTTAAAGCAAGACCTGTACAATTTCACTTTGTTTTTTTTTTTATACATGGGGGGGGGATAAAAGAGGAGGAGAAAGAGTGCTGTAGAAAACAAAATAGTAATGTACAAGGAGTTTAGCATCCAGACCACTGTGGTCCTTTGTCCTTACTGCCTTCTGGCCATGAAGTGGGAGTGCCCTCTAGTGAGACTTTAAGATCATTAGGAGACAGTGGGTATAACATAGCTCAAAAATATGTGGGTATTAACACTTTGCATATAACTTTTTTTAAGACAGAGAAAGAGACAAACACTATTAAGACTATATATTTCAGAAACAAACAGAAATACCTTTACTGTTCTCAATGCCAGAAAGTCTGTATTTATATCTATATGTGTCCGTAGGTATATTTGACATCTATGTGCTGAATGTCTATTCATTATCAATCAAGGATCCCAAAGACACATATACAACATTATCTAGCCTTCTTTTACCCAGGTAAAACCTTAAATAAAGACATAATTACTTGCTTCTGAAGATGGATAGTAAATAAATTACTTTGAAAATTGACAATAAAGCAGCACTACCAATAGGCACAAGTAAATAAGTTTGTCATTTATATTAGTGCAAAATTCTTTTTTAAAATTCTTTTTATTATCTTTATTTATTGGATAGAGACAGCCAGAAATCAAAAGGGAAGGGGGTGGTAGAGAGGGAGAGAGATAGAGAGACACCTGCAGCCCTGCTTTACCACCCATAAAGCTTTCCCTCTGCAGGTGGGGACTGGGGGCTCGAACCCAGGTCCTTGCACATTGTAATAGATGCGCTCAACCAGGTGTGCCACCACCTGGCCCCTAGTGTAAAATTCTTTGTAAAGAGCAACAGATGCCTATTGTTATGACATTTTAAAAATATTTATTTATTTATTTTTCCTTTTGTTGCCCCTGTTGTTTTTTATTGTTGTTATAGTTATCATTGTTGTTACCGATGTCATTGTTGTTGGATAGGACAGAAAAAAATAGAGAGAGGAGGGGAAGACAGAGAGGGGGAGAGAAAGATAGACACCTGCAAACCTGCTTCACCACCTGTGAAGCGACTCCCCTGCAAGTGAGGAGCCAGGGGCTCGAACGGGATCCTTAAGCCAGTCCTTGAGCTTTGCACCACCTGCACATAGCCCGCTGCGGTGGCACACCTGTTTGAGTGCACATATTGCAATGTGGATTAAATTAAGAAGGCTGTGGATTCAATAATAATTGCCAAAACAGTTTCCTTCCCAATCAAGAAAGGTCAAAGGGGTAGAAGCAAGTGGCACCTGAGTAGGACGCAGAGCTATTTTTTACCATGTTACCCACAGCTCTCCTATACTGGGTTGAACTTACGTGGAGAGGGCTGTTGGCCAGGTGAGTGGGCTGGGTGGCCTGGGCTGGTGCAGGCAGGGTAACAGCTGGAGGAGAGTCAAGAAACAGCATCTTGAGGTCTGCAGCAGCAGCAAGTGTCAGGGCTCGTCAGTCATCTGCACCTTACACAGAGACAAGCCTCACAGTGTGGACATGTCACTCTTCTGTTCTTAATCCCCGTGTTGGTTACCATTCACACACACAGTCTTGGTTTTTATCTTTTAAAAAAAAAAATTCAGATTTTTTTTTCTCTATTTGATCACCAGCCTTTCATCCTTTTCTTTATTTTATTTAATTTTATGTATTTACTTATAGGTTTGAGACATAGGGAGAGAGGGAGCAAGAAAAGAGACCTGATACACTACTTCACTACAAGATTTACCCCTACAGGTGGGACTGGGGGCTTGAACTTCGACCTCTGAATATTGTAACATGTGTACTCAACCAGGTACACCACTGCCTGGCCCCTTCTTATCTATTTTTTAAATTATATTTATTTATTGGATAGAGGCAGCCAGAAATTGAGAGGGAAGGGAGAGATAGAGGAAAGAGACACCTGCAGCCCTGCTTCACCCCTCGTGAAGCTTTTTGCCTTCAGGTAGGGACCAGGGGCTCAAAATTGGGTCCTTACACACTGTAACATGTGCGCCCAACCAGGTGCACCACCACCTGGCCCCCCTTCTTATCTTTTTAAGCTTGCAAATATTTTTGTTTCCTTTCTGCCAACAGTAATAAACTCTTTGCTTGAACAAACACTCTGGTTCTTCCCTTTAGTAGCAGTTAGATTTTAGGACAGTCTGAACTGTAAACATTTTTTGATCTTTCACAAGTAAAGCTTGTTTTTAGTGAGAGATGGTTTCTTGCTATTTATATTTGCTTTGGATTGGAGTAGGGGTACTGCACCAAAGTAAAAGACTCTGGTGTGGGGAGGTGGGTGGGTAGGTTCAGGTCCCGGAACATGATGGCAGAGGAAGACCTAGTAGGGGCTTTATTGTTATGTGGAAAACTGGGAAATGTGTGCATGTACAAGCTATTGTTTTTTTACTGTCAACTGTAAACCAGTAATCCCCCCAAAAGAAATTTAAAAAAATGAGAGCTTTATGCTTTTCCTAAATCACATTTATAGGCACTTAATGTCGTATCTATTCAAAGTGCAAAGGTCTCAGTACCTCCTCTGTCTCACAGCACAGGTATGTTGTGTGTGCTTAGTGCCTGAGTTTTCACCAGTCACCTTCCAGCTGGATGACTTCTTTCTTTTGTCCAGAGTGAGAAACCGTTTCTAGTTTCTTTGCTCAGAGGTCCTTCACATTGTCAGATATGCACAATCAATCTTGTGTTTAAACCTTTGTGAAGAAACATAGCAGATGGATAATGGCAACATGGTTGCCATTTGGACTCTGGTCAGTTCTCAGACTCCAGGAGGCTGTTGAAAAGAGAGGAAAGTCATAAAGTCCATCTCCAAGGCTGTCTGAAGGCTGCCACACCTGCTACTGCTGCTGCCTTTCCTTTCTTTCACCTAAATTGTTGGCATGGCAATGGAATGATGCCAATTCTCCCCCAGAATAAAATTTTAAAATATTTATTTACTTATTGGATGGTGACAGAGACTGACAGGGAAGAGAGAGACAAAGAGACAGAAAGAGACACCTGCAGACCTGCCCTGCCACTCAGGAAACATCCCTCCTCCTGCAGGTGGGGAGTGATGGCTTGAACCACATTACTGGCACGGTAGGTAATGTGTGTACTCTGGGTGCACCACCACTCAGCTCCCTCCCTCTCCTCCCAGAACAAAATTAAACACGACACTCAGTAGGTCTTCAACTGCTCAGGAACTCACCCAAATCAAGTGACCATTTCCATTTGAATGACTGGGGTTCCCATGTCCTAAAACAGCTCTTGACTAAACTTAGAGTTCTCTTTGTCTAGGTTCCATGCCCACATATTAACGGAACACCATGACTCTTCACTGAAACTTTGGGTTCCTTCGGTATGAGAACCTTCCCCAACCTTTGCCGAACACCAAAAAGAAACCAAATGCTAACCTCTGTTTGTCTCACATTTTCCCTTGTTAAGGCTTGGTCCAAGTCTACCTTTCCAGTCAAGCTTTCATTTAAAAACAATCTCATTCAAAACCTGTCTGGTAACTTTATCACTGGGGTAACTGTTACCTATGATGCAGGGCTGACCCAGGTCCTTATAGCACTTGACATCATCTTTTGGACGGGTTACAGAGCCTTTTGAGGGAGTTGTTAGAAGCAGGCTCACCCTGCAATGCAGAACTGGTCACAGAAGAAAATTAGTGCATTTGTCTGTCAGCATTAGACTAGATTTTCAATCCAGTTCACTAGTCACAGGGTCTGGTTTTCTCTTCCTCTGGGAGATGAAACCGATATGCTGGTAGGTAGTAAAGGTGTCAGTTATAAATTGGACCGTCAGAGCGCGCATACACACACAAAATAGGCAAGAAGACTTTAAGGGCCATAAATTTAGTTCAAGGCAAAAGAATTCCCCTAAAAATAGTTCAGCTTGTTAAAAACACTGTGGAAAGAATGTATGTCAGGTACCTGTTGGCATTTTCAGAACCAGTTCATTTACACTTTCATAGGAACCAGTGGTTCCAAGTCTTTCTCTAGTATGCTGTTCATTTTAAATGCTTTAAGAGTGCTTGGGGAAGTATCTTGCTGACTGTGGTAGAAAATAAATAAATAAACCATGACTGATTTCCTCTTCATGGTCTCATACAGGTGTGAAGCTGCAGCAAATAGGAGCTGCAAAGAGAAGGGGCCAGTTTGGGCACCATCAACTTCTTCCTGGAGTTCCACTCACTGTTTACCAACCACTTAACTAAATGGGGCTCCAGGCAGCCTCAAAAGGAGCAGGTGACCTTCTCAAAGGAATGAGTGATCCTGTCCTGGATTGATTGCTTTCTAATCTCTGTCCTGTAATACAGTCAGCCAGGTGGAGACCCTGAAGACCAACCTGATGTGACTGGCACACTCTTGAGACATAGCACAAATCAGAAGTAAAAAATGTGCAGTGCCCCCACTCCCGTATTTCTGCCAATAGGCTCTAGTTGGCCACTCTGTTCAATCAATATTGAGTGCCCATTGACTCTGAAGCACTACACTGGACTGTGTGTGCTCAACGGTACAACCCCTTGACTCAGAGAATGGGTAATTGAGATTGAAATATCCATCATAACATGAACCAGAGTTGAGTAAGAATTAGATGGGTACAAGAATTAGTACCATGCATGGGAAAATATGAAAGAAGGCTTCCATGTAGGTAGTAGTTTAATTCACCGTTCACTTAAACTTCATACCTAACATATAGGGGATTATCTGTCAATTACAGTGCTAGATATTAGAGATTTAAAAAAAATCTTGATGGCATCTGGAACCTGGTGACTGAAAAGAGAGTTAACATACGAAGCCAAACAAATTGTTGAGCAATCATGAACCCAAAGCTTGGAATAGTGGAGAGGAAGTGTTAGGGAGGTACTCACTGCAAACTCTAGTGTACTTCTGCTTTCAGGTATATATTTTGCAGTAGTTTATGGATACATGTGAACATATGCTCTCTCTCACAGAAACTGGTGTATATCTAGGTTTTGGGACAGGATGCTGGCCAGGCTTCCCTGGATTGAAGACCCCACCAACATGCCCTAGAGCGCAGCTTCCCCAGAGACACACCCTACTAGGGAAAGAGAGAGGCAGACTGGGAGTATGGACCGACCAGTCAACACCCATGTTCAGTGGGGAAGCAAATACAGAAGCCAGACCTTCCACCTTCTGCAACCCACAATGACCCTAGGTCCATGCTCCAAGAGGGATAGAGAATGAGAAAGCTATCAGGGGAGAGGGTGGGTTATGGAGATTGGGTGGTGGGAATTGAGTGGAGTTGTACCCCTCCTACCTTATGGTTTTGTTAATTAATCCTTTCTTAAAGAAAAAAAAATTAAAAATATCTTGCCTTCATGAATCTATATTATCTTTATAATAACAGAAAGAAATTATAATTGAATCCTATCTTCAACTTCTTTGTATACCTTTATTTTATTATTTTCTTAGAGGACAAGTTCATCTTGTTCATTTTTGTGTCCTTAGAAAAGCACCTGAACAGAGCAGGTACTCAATACCTTTAATATAAAATGTCTTTTCTTTAAAATACACTTTAGTAATGAATATTCTAGTGTTCTGTGTGGGATAGCTTTTCTAAAAGACTCTATTGTTCCTGGATGATGGAGAGTGTTGGTATGGTGATGTGGGAAATGACTCTTGAGTTCTTCATTGGGAGCAAGTTGAATAGGGATGCTAGAAGGAGACAGACAGAAAAGAGAAGAGAACTAATCTAGGAAAAACAGATGTGAGGATGCAAATCTTGCTTGTTTGGGGATATGGTGGGGCACCAGTTGTAAGATGTTCAGTTACAGATATCTAGTCGGCAGCTTAAAGAATTGGTAAGGGAGGCTTAAAGAGGATAAAGAAGGCATATGTCCAACATGGTCGAGGAGGCTGCCACTGGTGGTGGGAGACTAGGAGTTGTACTCATGTGATAACAGCTGTCTTATAAATCACTCCCCATCAAATGATTTAACATAAAAAGAACTGGGACCTCAAAAGAAATATTGCAGTTAACTCTTCAATATGTTGAGAAGATATGTATTACGAAGAGTAGTAAAGGTTGAATTCTATTTAATGCTAATTCATTGAGCACTTCCTACATTTGAAGTCCTATGGAAACTACACATTTTATTAGGACACTAATCCTTAGGCTTACAATATTTAAAGTCTCATAAAAGCCCAAATCTATAGCACTATGCTCTGGCACAAGGTAGCCATGCACAAGCGTTCTCAGCTCAGGCTTGGCCTATCATTTATGAAATGTGTGACCTTGGATAAATTACTTCTCCAAATGATTTATTAACTTCAAAAGAATCACATCTTGGAATTTTTTTGTAATTATTATTGTTGTTATTGATGTCACTGTTGTTGGACAGGACAAAGAGAAATGGAGAGAGGAGGGGAAGACAGAGAGGAGGAGAGAAAGATAGACACCTGCAAACCTGCTTCACTGCTTGTGAAGTGACTCCCCTACAGGTGGGGAGCTGGGGGCTCGAACCAGGTCCTTGCTCTTTGCACCACTTGCGCTTAACCCGCTGTGCTACCACCAACTCCCAGGGTTTGTTTTTTTAAAAAAGATTTGTCCATTTATTTCTTATTGAAGTTGAACTAGAACATCCCTCTGGAACATCCAATGTTGGGGATCAAACTCTAGACCGGATGCTTGGGAGTCTAATGCTTTATCCACTGTGAAAACTCTCAGATCACACTTAGGGTTCTTATGAAAATAAAAGAACATAAAAATGTAGGTACCTGGTAGAGACTAAATGCTCAACCTTTAGTTATTGTGGGCAGCAGTATTAGTAAGCTGATAAGTAAATTTTCTTTTTGTCATTATCAGGACTTTGCTGTTCTGGGATAGCTTTTTCAGTCTAAGAAAGAGAGACAGACAGAGACAAATAGAGAGAGAGTGAAAGAGACCTCCATCTGTGTTAAGAGCCAGGCTCAAACCTGGGTCATTCACATGTCAAAACACCCACTATTCAAGTGAGCTATTTTTACCAGCCTGGTAAATAAGTTTTCCACTTTATTTCACGTTTACTGGGCTAATATTAAAGACTCCCCACAGTATTCAGAGACACAAAAGAGAAGAGAACAAACATCTAAAGACTTAGTATCAGATCTACCCCAGAAATGTTTATTTATCAGTCTTATTTCCCTACATTTGTTTTAATTTCTGACTAAAGATTTCAGTTAAAATTAATTCAAACCTAGAGTTAAAAGCAAAACAAGGCAGGCAGGTCTATCCATAATTATTATATTGTTGTCAGAAAAGAATCAGTGTCTCACAGCTATTAAATTCTTAATGAAGTTAACTTCTTTATCTCATCTTGGATGGAGCTTGAAGGAATCATGTTGAGATACGCAAAAAAAAGGATATGGGATGATATTACTCATGGGCAGAAGTCGAGAAGTAAGAACACAAAGTCGAACTTGGACTGGGTTTGGTGTATTGCACTAAATTTAAGGATTGCAGGGGGGGTGTACTTTCAGGTCCTGGTGCATGATGGTAGAGGAGGAACTAGGCTGGGATGAGAGGGTTTTTGTTTGTTTGTTTGTTTGTTTTGCATAAAACTGAGAAATTTCACACATGTACCAACAATGGTATTTACTGTAAACCCCCAGTAAATAAATAATCAGTGCCTTCAATCACCATGGAATAATACTTTTAATAACTCACTAACAGGTATACTTATATGCTACCTCACAAATTCTGTGTTTTGTTGTCATTTCCTTCCTTGAATTTTGATTACCCACTACGTCAGACTTTATCCCCTAATATTTGTAAATTTGTATTGATCAGATAAATAAAAACAACCCAACTGAAACAGGTGTTCTTGGTGAGTGTTTCTCATGCTAGAGGGGACACTGTCAGGTCTTGGGCACAGAGTAGTGTTAGTGAGTGCATGTGCATCAAACAATGAACCTAGCCATGCTTTCTTTCTTTTTTTTTTTTTTTAATTTCTTCATTGGGGAATTAATGTTTTATATTTGACAGTAAATACAACAGTTTGTACATGCATAACATTCCTCAGTTTTCCATATAACAACACATGCCCACTACGTCCTCTGTCATCCTTTTTGGATCTGTATTCTCCACCCCACTCCCACCCCACTGCAACCCATCCCCCCCCTCACCACCCCAGAGTCTTTTACTTTGGTTCAATAAGCCAACTAAGGTTCAGGTTCTACTTGTGTTTTTTCCTCTGATCCTGCTTTTTCAAATTCTGCCTGAGAGTGAGATCACCCCATATTCATCCTTCTGTTTCTGACTTATTTCACTTAACATGAATTTTTCACGGTCTATCCAAGATGGGCTGAAAATGGTGAAGTCACCATTTTTTATAGCTGAGTAGTTTTCCATTGTGTATATATACCACAACTTGCTCAGCCACTCATCTGTTGTTGGACACCTGGGTTACTTCCAGGTTTTGGCTATTACAAATTGTGCTTCTATGAACATATGTGTACACAGATCTTTTTGAATGGGTTTCTTGGGTTCCTTAGGATATATCCCCAGGAGAGGAACTGAAGGATGATAGGGTAGGTCCATTTCTAGCCTTCTGAGAGTTCTCCAGACTGTTCTCCACAGGGGTTGGACCAATTTACATTCCTACCAGCAGTGCAGGAGGGTTCCTTTGACACCACAACCTCACCAGCATTTGCTGCTGTTACCTTTTCTGATGTATGACATTCTCACAGGAGTGAAGTGGTATCTCATTGTTGTCTTCATTTGCATTTCTCTGACAATCAAAGACTTGGAACATTTTTTTCATGTGTTTCTCAGCCTTTTGAATCTCTTCTGTGGTGAATATTCTGTCCATGTACTCTCCCCATTTTTTGATGGGGTCATTTGCTTTCTTGTTGTTAAGTTTGGCAAGCTCTTTATGTATTTTGGTTATTAGCCTCTTGTCTGATGTATGGCATGTAAAGATCTTCTCCCATTCTGTGAGAAGTCTCTTGGTTTGGGTAGCGGTTTCTTTTGCTGTGCAGAAGATTTTTAATTTGATGTAGTCCATAGGTTTATGCTTGCCTTAGTCTTCCTTATAATTGAATTTGTTTCATTGAAGATGTCTTTAAAATTTATGTGAAAAAGAGTTCTGGCAATATTTTCCTCTAAGTATCTGATAGTTTGTGGTCTGACATCCAAGTCCTTGATCCACTTGGAATTTACTTTGGTATTTTGTGAAATACAGAAGTGGTTCAGTTTCATTCTTCTGCATCCTTCAACCCATTTTTTTCAACATCATTTGTTGAAGAGACTCTGCTTTCCCATTTAATAGTCTGGGCACCTTTGTCAAAGATTAGGTGTCCATACATGTGGGGGCTTACTTCTGGGTTCTAAATTCTGTTCCACTGGTCAGTGTGTATATTCATGTTTTAGTATCAAGCAGTCTTGATGACAATGGTCCTATAATACAATTTGAGATCTGGGAGTGTAATGCTTCCCATTCTGTTCTTTCTTCTCAAGATTGTTTTGGCAATTCTCTGTCTTTTCTGGTTCCAGATAAACATTTGTAGCATTTGTTCTATTCTTCTAGAAAATGTGGTGGGAATCTTGATGCGGATAGCATTAAATTTGTAGATGGCTCTGGGTAGTATATTCATTTTGATGATGTTAATGCTTCCAAACCATGAACATGGAATATCTTTCCACTTCTTTGTGTCTTTTTCAATTTCCTGGAGTAGTGACTCATAATTTTGAGTATACAAGTCTTCACTTCTTTAGTTAGGTTTATTCCTAGATATTTTATTGTTTATGTTGCTATAGTAAAAGGAATTGATTTTTGGATTTCAACTTCTTCTGACTTAGTGTTTGTATAGAAGAATGCCACTGACTTTTGAATGTTAATTTTGTAGCCTGACACTGTATTGTCTGATGATATCCAAAAGCTTCTTGATGAATTCCTTAGGTTTTTCTATGTATACTATCATGTCATCTGCAAATAGGGAGAGTTTGACTTCTTCTCTTCCAATCTGTATCCTTTGGATTCCATGCTCCTGCCAGATTGCTATGGTAAGAACTTCCAACACTATGTTGAATAATAATGGGGATAGTGGGCAGCCCTGTCTAGTACCTGATCTGAGAGGAAATGCTTCCAGTTTTTCACCATGGAGTATGATGTTGGCTGTAGGTTTGCTATATATTGACTCCACTACAAGAATTTTCCATCTGTTCCATATTTTGTAGTGTTTTGATCAGTTGCATTTGGTGAGTTTTAGGGGAGTCCCCTCATCCCTTCAGCTGTCTTTTTGTTGATAAAACAGACTGGAGGTGGTGCCTCAACTGGTAAACTGCTGGACTTTTACCAGCTGCTTAATCTCTCCCTAGGCTCCTCTCTGTCCACGAGCCACAGGTATTTTATTTATTTATTTATTTATTTATTTATTTTTATTGGATAGAGACAGAGAGAAATTGAAAGAAAAGGGGGAGACAGAAAGGAAGAGAGACAGATGCCTGCAGACCTGCTTCACCACTTGTGAGGCAACTCCCCTGCAGGTAGGGAGCCTGGGGCTTAAACCGGGATAGTAACTGGTCCTTGAGCTTTGCACCAGCCACGTGTGCTTAACCTGCTGCACTACCCACCCCCTGCTGACTCCCAAGTCACACGTATTTGCACTCACCGGTGATTTAGTGGGTTCCTGAAGTCGTTCTAGTCCTGCCTTGTCACGGTCTGAGATGATCTCCTTTGGTATTCCTAGTTGACCTGGGAGGGGAGAAGAGAGGAGAGAAACAGAGCTGCTGCTTCTCCTTAGCCCCACCCTGTGTTCCTAGTCCATGTTTTCTAATTTCATTGGGGACACCATATGCAAAAAAGGTAAATGTACCTTTGTTTCAAAGCACACTCTCTCTTGTCACATAAACTGTGAACACATGATCAACACTAAAAAAAAAAAAAAAGAGGGGAGGTCATGCAGTAGAGCTTTGGATTGAGTGCACATGGCACTAAGCACAGGGATAGGAGTAAGAATCCAGGTTCGAACCCTCAGCTCCCCACCTGCAGGGGAGTCTCATCACAAGTGGTGAAGCAGGTCTGCAGGTGTCTATCTTCCTCTCTTCCTCTCTGTCTCCTCTCCTCTCTTGATTTCTCTCTCTTATCCAACAGCAACAGCAGCAATTACAATAATAATAATGACAAAAACAAGGGAAACAAAAATGGGGAAAAATGATGTCCAGGAGCAATGGATTTGTAGTGCAGGCACTGAGCCCCAGCAATAACCCTGGAGACAAAATAAAATAAAAGATGAAAAATAAAAACAGAAAGCATCTAGTGTTGATGCATCTCCCAGTGAAGTTTTAGAAGTTTTGATTCAATGTGGTATCCTAATGCCTCATCTATGCTATTATAACCTTTCCCAGGCCAACTCTTCCCATTAATTTTCCTTCTAGACAGAAAGAACAAAAGAAAAAAAGGAAGAAAGAAGAAGACACAAAGAAAGGGGAAAAATACACAGAGACATGAAAAGGCACCACATACTGACACACAGAAGGAGACATATCATACACTGACACAGTGAAGGACAGGCACCACACACTGACACACAGAGAAGGACAGAAATCATCACACACTGATACACAGAGAACAGACACCACACACTGACAGAGAAGGACAGGTACCACACACTGACACACAGAGAAGGACAGGCACCACACAGTGACAGAGAAGGACAGGCACCACACGCGGACACACAGAGAAGGACAGACATCACACACTGACACACAGAGAAGGACAGACACCACACACTCCTCCACCATCTATGGTGCTTTATTTGTTGCTTTGCTGCTTACATTGGTACTGGGGCTCTAATCTGGAGTCTAATGCTTGCTATGGCAGTTGCTCTACTGGTAAGATAATTGCTAGGAGTTTGGTTTCTACCAGAAAGGATGCTTAAACAGCTTCCCCTCTCACTTGGAGTCAGAGACCCCCTCCCCACTCTCCCTCCCTCAGCACTTTGTATGTAAGTTGGAGTGCAAATGAATGGGATTCTTCTGACTTATAACCACTGGATAGCTAACTTAGCCAGACTGGTTTTCATTGTAGATACAGTGAGCATATTACAGTCAAGGTGTAGGTATTAAATACTGATATTCAAATACTCCCCCCCCATGACAATTCTATCTGTAATAACTGTGCCTCTGCTGGGCTAGCATGGGGGTGCCTATTCTCTGTGTTGGAGAGAACTTGACCGGAGACGCCTGGGCTGCTACTCACTCAGTGACATGGGAGAGATGACTCATGAACTTGTGGCGGAGTGGCAATGCAATGTCTTTATTGATCAGAGAGGCAAGACTTTTAAACGGTAGACCCGCAAGTGGCAAGTCGGAAAAGGAAATGGCTAGGAAGGGGGTGGAGAAAGGCAAAAGTGGGTTGGAAAGGTAGGAACTTCCTTAGCAATTGTTGTGAGGGTTTTAACTGGTAGGATTAATATAACCCTGCAGGCAGGGAGGGTCTAGGTAGAAAGAGGATAGATCAAAGGAATGGAATGGGTGGGGATCTCTCAGGCAAAACAATGATTCTGTAGATAGGCCATATTATCAGAATTGCAGGGTGCTTTGAGAGGCTCCTCACAATTACCCGACATGCCTCTATACTGTGATTCCACTTGGTATATCCAGATTCTTTTATCCACCATTTAGTATGTGTCAACTCTATGACTGGTACAGGCAAGATGACAGTTCAGGCTAATGCACAGGAGGAAAGCTGACAAATAAGCAGTCTCTGTGCTATTAAGTGCACATGGCACAAAGAGCAAGGACAAAATAAGGATCCTGGTTCAAGCCTTTGGCTCCCCACCTGCAGGAGAGTCACTTCACAAGCAGTGAAGCAGGTCTGCAGGTTTCTATCTTTCTCTCCCCCTCTCTGTCTTCCCCTCCTCTCTCCATTTCTCTCTGTCCTATCCAACAATGACAATATCAATAACAGCAACAATAAAACAACAATAATAATAAATAAATATTAAAAAATTAATTTTGTCACTTTCCTGGAAAGGTTAATGGTTTCAGTACAATTGTTGACACATGGATATAATTTCTCATCTCCCTATAATAGGTGTCTAAAAAACATTCTCACCTCCAGCTTAGGTCCATTTTTACCATCTTGCACCAGGAAATTGTGTTTTTCCGAATAATTTTTATTCATTTTATTTACCCCACCAGGGTCATCATGAGGCTTAGTGCTTATATGACTCTACCATATCTGTCAACCTTTTTTTCTTCTACTCATAGGTGACAAAGTGACACACAGAGAGGGAGGGAGTAAGAAGAGAGAGAAAAGGAGGGACAGAGAGACACTACAGAACATGATACCACCCAGGTAGCTTACCCCACTGCAGGTGCTATGAGAGAGACATAGAGACAGAGAGAGAGAGAGAGACATGCAGCCCTGTTTCACCACTCTTGAAGTCTTTCCCCTGCAGGTGGGGACCTGGGTCTCAAACCTGGGTCCTTGTGCACTGTAACATGTGTGCTCAACCAGGTGCATCACTACTGGCTCCCTGTCTTTTGCCATTCTGAGTCTAATCTCCCCTGCCTGTGAAATGAGGAGAGTGCATCATGGCTGCAAAGCCCCCATGGCTGTTGGGAGAAAAGAAAGAATGTCAACAGGCACAGTGGCTTCTCCTTCTCTTTCTCCTTCTCCTTCTCCTTCTCCTTCTCCTTCTCCTTCTCCTTCTCCTTCTCCTTCTCCTTCTCCTTCTCCTTCTCCTTCTCCTCCTCCTCCTCCTCCTCCTCCTCCTCCTCCTCCTCCTCCTCCTTCTCCTCCTCCTCCTCCTTCTTCTTCCTCTTATTATAACTAAATACAAAGCTGTTCCAGGGGGCTGAAGGGAAGTGCACCTGGTGAAGCACACAAGTTACTATGTCTGAGGACCCAGTTTAAGCCCCCTATTCCTCACCTGCAGGAGGGAAGCTTCACAAGCAGCAAAAAAGAGGTGTTTCTCTTTTTGTCTCTTCTATATGCAAAACACCTGCAGCAGTATTTGAAGTTGTTCAGGTTTATTAATCACCATTAACAGTGGCAATCATGCCTTAGGCTTTTATGAAGGAGGCAGGGAATTAAACCCTTTGCATGGATTATCTCATTTAAATTCTACCCCAGTGCCTACTTCATAGCACTGTTGCTATCTGTATTTCAGACAGCTCAAAACCATGTCTTAGAGATGTTGACTGACTTGTTCATAGGAATTCCAGCCCTGGGAGCCTAACTCCACAAACCAGAATCTTTTTTTTAACCAAGAATATTTTTTACCACTTATTTTATTTGTTTTTATGTTTTTAATTTATTAGTGACTTAATATTGACTTACAAAATTATAAGATAACAGGGGTATAATTCCACACCATTCCTGCCAGCAGAGTTCTGTGTCCCCATTCCCTCTAGAGGAAGCTACAGCCATTCTCTCCATTTTGCATTTTTCTGTACCTATCTGTCTTTGTATATATTCATCTTTCTTTCTCCTCATGGTCCTATCTTCTGTTCCTTTCCAAGCCACACCTACACCTATTACTACTTCTGAATGAATATAATACTACTTTCTTTTTTCCCCTTTTTCTCTCTTTGGGTCCTGATGGAATTGGAGTTAAGAGCCCTCTGATTATCTTTTCCTAACATTTCTCCCCCTCTAGGAATATGGACCAAAATTATTTTGGGGGTGCAAAAAGTGAAAGATCTGGCTTCTGTAATTGTTTCTCCGCTGGACTTGGGTGTTGGGAGGTTGATCCATACCCCCAGCCTGTTTCTGTCTTTCCCTAGTGGGTAAGGGCTCTGGAGAGGTGAGGTCCTGGGACACATTGGTGAAGTTGTCTGCCCAGGGAAGTCAGGATTAGCCCAGAATCTTAATTGCATTTTTTTTTAAGGTGGTAAAGAGGCAGCAAGGCAAAGCTCTAGTCTAGATTCAAAGTCAAATTTCTGATCTCTAGGTTTATTACTCTTTCCTTCTTACTATTTATAGTTAGGGAGAGATAAAGAGAGAGAGAATGAAAGAAACCACAGCTGTGGGAGCCCATGTTATACATTAAGCAAAGCAGCATACTAGCCAAGTGAGCTATTTTGCTGGCCCTTTATCTATTTATTTTCTGACAGAAGCAGAGAGGCAAGAGAAAGAGAGGGACCTCTAGTTTTCATAGCAGAGGCACCAGAGCTCACATTTTTAGACCTCATTTATCGTTAGCACACAAGAGCACATAGCAAGGGCTTAAAGACAAGGGTGCCCAGACCAGTGCGTATCTCAGGCCGGAGGGGCATCTTTGAGCAAGGACAGAAGCAAGGGTCACATCTGCCAGCTACATTCTCAACATCATGAAGAGAAAACTCTAACAGTCTGTGAGTCTCAGTGCCTGAATGGGTAAGAACAAAACCAAACACTCAGAGAGAAAACTCTCAGGCTAGTAAACTAGCTCATCTGGAAAGTTCTCCTGCTCTGCCATACCCAGGACTCAGGTACTGGAGAAAGATTCAGTCTTGTGGCATCTTTCCCTCTCTTCCTTCCTCTATCTGTTTCTACCTGAAGAAAAGTCAACTTGGAGGAGTGAAACCCTGGCAATGACAGAGGCTAATCAAGATGAAGTAAGAAAACTGTATACTTTAAAGAAACAGGTACAGCAGCTCCAAACCTTTAATGATAATCTTTGCTACCATTATAAACACCTAGGTGGCATACAGTGGGGAAAAGACATTGCTTTTTTAAGGTGATGCAGGAGTGGGTTATTTCCCTTGACTGGGTTTCCGTCCTGTGGGGATGCTTGACTACTTTGTTCTTTCTCAGGATTGGGGTCCCCTGTGTCCTGCACCCCCCACGCAGGTAGCTCCAGGGACTCCCCAGCTGTACTGGGACAGGTTCTCTTTCTCTCACTCCTGTACTTCATTCCCTTCTTTTTAAAAATTTTATTTACGAGAGTTGGGTGGTAGTGCACCTGGTTGGGTGCAGATGTTACAATGCGCAAGGACCCGGGTTCGAGCCCTGGGTTCCCACATGCAGGGGGAAAGCTTTACAAGTGGTGAAGCAGTGTTGCAGGAGTCTCTCTGTCTCTCTCCCTATCTCCCTCTTCCCTCTATAGTTCTGGCTATCTCTGTCCAATAAATAAATAAACATTAAAATTTTTAAAAAATTATTACTTATTGGATAGACAGAGAGATAGAGACAGAGAGATACCCTCTCCTCTCTCCCCTCAGAGAGATATCAGGGAAGGAAGGAGGATATAGAAAACAACAATAAGAGAGAGATACCCACATCACTGCTTCACAGGTCATGAAACTTTCCTTTCTACTTGTGGAAACTAGGGACTTGAACCTGAGTACTTTGTGCATGGTGACATGTTCTCAACCAGATCTACTACTGCCCGCCCCTTCTCACTCCTGAACTTCACACACCAAAAAGTTGCCTTTGAATCTGAGCTTATTCTTATCCCAAGATGAAGATCCAGGGGGCTCCTTGGCTTTCTTAGAACCAAAATATCTTGAAATAAAAGAACACGAAATCCTGCCCTGGTCGCTTTTTCCCTTCAGCTATAAAGACAGATGCCTCAGAGCCGCCTCATTTCTACATGGGATTAAGACTGGGTGCTGAGTTCAGGCCACCACCAGCAAGCCTGCAAACATCCTCAGAGCAGACGGGAGGAAGACCCAGGTGAAACAAATCAAACAGAATAATCAGGGGTGAATTTGCAGTGTGGCCCAGTGTGGAGATTTCCTGGCGGGATTTCCATTAACGTGAATGGGAGTTGGGCCACTAAACCCCTACACACTGTGCAGGAAATGGGCCTCTAAGTGCTTGGCAGCATTATGCCTGATGGAACAGAAACACAAACTACCCAGACCAAGCAAAGGGCTCCTGGGGTGGAGGTTCTGAGATGCACAGCAGAAGGTGTCTCAAGTCCTAACTGTCCCAGGCCAGACAAAATGGACCCCCATGCAGCATAACACTGTGTGCTGGGTCCTCCACAGCTGCCCGGAGGTGCTTCTCACTCTCCTGGACACTGACTCTGATTGTGAACTGATCAGGTGTTGCCCACAAATAGCCTGTGTTTGCTGAAACGATTTCCCTCAAGCTCTGATTACCCATGACTTCAGTGAACCCCAAGCGTTGCATCAGGCCTGCTGGAAGCAGAAACTTCCAGGATGATAGTGCAGGCTTCATTTTGATGTGGTTTTATGGCCTCTGCAAAGTAAATGTTGCAAAGGACTCTTACCCTAGGATCAAAGAAAATCGTCAAGAAATCACTTAGCCTGCCTGCTTTCAGAGAGCAATTTCCTTTCCATATTATCTATAGGGTGGCTCTGAAAAACAAGTCTCATCATGTGGCTTTCCTACTCAGAAGGGAAAAAAAAACTTCACTAGTTCCCTTTCTCCTATAAAAGAAGGGTTGGGTTGAGGTGCTCCATAAATTAGTTTCTTTTTCTTATCTGCCACTACATCTCCCCATGTGCTCTATGTTACAAGTGTCTGTTTTATTTGCCATTCCTCCAGATGAAATCACCTCTGATTGACCTGGCTTATACAGTCAGAATAGCTCCAGTGATCCCTGCCCTCCGTCTACTTATCCTTCAGCCTCAAGCTCAACTATATCATCTTCTCTATTCAACATCTCTCATACTGCTTTAACCAGTTACTCAACGAGGCCATCTCTGCATCTGCCCTGTGGAATTCGTGGAGTTCTGCTCTCAGGCACCTTCATTTCTTTTTCTTTTCTTTCTTATTATTTTTTATTATTATCTTTATTTATTTATTGGATAGAGGCAGAAATTGAGAAGGAAGGGGGATAGAGAGAGAGACACCTGCAGCACTGCTTCGCCACTCACAAAGCTTTCCCCCCTCCAGGTGGGGACAGTGGATTTGAACCTGGCTCCTTGCACATTGTAACGTGTGCTCAACCAGGTGCACTTCCAACCAGCCCCTGGTTCACTTCTATTATACTTTTTTCTTTGATTTCTCTGTTTTGTCAATCACCTTACAAATGCCTCAAGATAATTGTTTACAATTTGTATTTCCAATAATGTCTGGCCCATGGCAGGCTGTTGATCTGTTGAATGGATAAGCATGCTATATAGTTCTGCTACTTCTTTCCTTAGCTCCAAACTTACCATCTCCTAGAGGCTGTGGGGACACTGATGGTACGTAAAACAAAGTCATTACCAGCACTCTTCTGACAGTTCTTTCATAAAACATTTAAGGAATGTCTCATAATTGCCAGGACTCTGTACTGTGGTTTAGATGTGCATAGGATTCAGGCCTTGCCCTGAAGCAATTTGTGTTCTAGATGGCAAGATGGCTGAGTGTTAGGGGGGATAATTCTGTGTGATGAAGTGTGTTATAGCCCTGCCCGTCTGCACAGAAACACAATAGTGAGGGGGTGTGGCATTTGGGGGTTTTGCTCCTGGGTGGTCAGGTAGTTTATAAGCTGAGTTACAGAACTGCTTCAGAGAACAGTCACCTAGAAGTCTTTTTGGTGGGGGCGAGGCAAGATTACGAATGAGACAAACTGTGCTCTGGATATTAGGCTTCATCCCCCTCTCCTCCCTCACCCAGCCCACGAAAACCAACCACTAGCCTCCCCTCTCCCCCGCAACCCAGTTTATAAGGTGGTTCCTTTGCTAATCTTGGATAAATGTATTAAGTACAGGTACAGCTGACTTAGGTTTCCATGGAGAAGTTTAGAAGAATAAGCAGGGCTTCATAAAAAAGAATGTGGGCTTTGGACTCCAGTGTCCCACCATCTCAACTTCAGTGCTCACTATCTGTGTGACCTGAAACAATTTACTAAAATTCTCTGAGCCTCATTTTCCTTCTTGGGCAACTTCCTTGAACTCTAATGGGCCTGAGCGACTTCTCTAAAATTAGGTTACTAATACTCACCAGGCAGGACTCTTCTGAGGACTGTAAGTATTATATATGAGGTGTGTGGGTGATGCCTAGCAGACATTTCAGAGTTTGGTGGATGTGAATAGGTTCTTCATGAGGGGTTCTTATAGAGACACAATAACTTGTTCAAACACTTGTCTTGCTAGTGGTGGAAACTCAAGGCAAGATATCTAGCAAATAGTGGAGACACTTGAGGGTTGAGAACCATGAGTTCACAGCAACCCATAAGTGCCCATGTGGTGGTGATCCATCCCACCCAGAGACCATGGGATGAATGAGTCTTTGTAAGTCCCCAACTCTACCAGTGGCGTTTGCATGGAAATCTGGATACCCTGCTGATCTTCCTTCAGTTTTCTGCTGCTTAGTCATGTATCCCCAGATCACCTTCCCTGACAGGGTGATTTTGACTAACAGGCAACTGAATTCCAAGCTCCTTGGCTATAGCGAAGCTCTGGAAGTCAGGGCTCTGACTTCATTTCCAGGCTCCTGTAACAGCCCCGTGAGAGACTCACAGAAGGGGAGCTCCCCCCCGCCCCCACACGCTCTCCTTGTTAATATTTAGTTTCTTTGAGTTACTTCATCAGAAGAAATACCGACTTCTCCATTTCCCTGGCTCACTTTCCCACTGCTGAGGGTGATGTTAACATGGAATCCTCAATCACTGGGAGATCAATATTTAGAGCAGCTGGAAGAGAAAGGCACTGGCCCTAGAACTCAAATACACTTTCTATTCCGAGAAAGACTGTATCTCCCTGAGTGTTGCTTCCCCTCTTGTTCCCTCCACATCCCCCTAACATCCCCCCTCCTTCTTGCCACCAGCTCAACCCAGATCACATTAGAGTCCCAGAGCACAGGGAACAGTTCTCGTCTATCCGTCACCAAGGAGGCAGACTGGACAGGGGGAACAACAAGTCATTTGTACCTGATGAGGAGGACACTCCTGGGAAACAAACAGATGAGCCACCCCATGAATCTGAGCCATTCTCCCAGGTAAACAGAACTGCATGAGAAACCACCTATTATCTCTAGCATCGCCCTTACCTCTCCCACTGCCCCCTGGCAGCCGGTGGGGGACATGAAACAGTAGCTTGGACCAGTATCTGATTCTGAGAAAGTTAACCCTCGCAAAGGTGGTTTTCTTTTCCCTCAGACTCATAGAGTTGAATTGCCACCCATTTCTGTTATTACCTTTTGGTCGATTGTATTTCTAGTGGCAAAGCATAATTTCATGCAGAGTGGCAATGCTAACTTCCAGAGTTTGGCCCAGTATTTAGAAAGGGAGTGTGAATGTGTCAGTGGCTACTAAGTCAGTGCACAGGAAACTGGAAGCAGAATAAATATATGTCAAGATGTGTTTAGGATATATTTCCTTGAAAACAGCAAAACTGAAACCAAAACCCAGCTACCTCCTCTGAAGGCAAGTTGGAAATGTTGCAAGGCAGTGGGAATATTGACTCCATCATCTGAAAACATTCTAGGATAGCCAGTGAGAAATGAGGGCATGTTACCACAAATGACTGCATTTGTTGTTGATACTGTTATTATCTCATAATCCCACAGACTATAGTGGTGACTATTAAGCAACTGTTAATAGCTGAAGGATTGAGCTTGAAGGTCAGGCAGTCCACCCTACTGGCCAGGAAACACACCGAGAAACATTCCTTTGTTTTGTTTTATTTTATTATTTTACCAAGAGCATACCTCAGCTCTGGCTTATTGTGGTACAGGGGATTAAACCTGGGACCTCAGAGACTCAAGCATGAGAGTCTGCTTGTATAGCCTTATGCTATCTCCCCTACCCTGTTGCTTTATTATTATTATTTTTTAAAAAGCAATTAAAGAAAAAGTCAGAGGGTGGAGGGTAAATAGCATAATGGTTATACAAAGAGACTTTCATGTCTGAGGTTCCAAAGTCCCAGGTTCAATCCCCTACACCACCATCAGCAAGAGTGAGCAGTGCTCTGTTAAAATAAAATAAATAAATAAATAAAGGATGGAAGAAAGGAAGAAAGGAAGGAAGGAAGGAAGGAAGGAAGGAAGGAAGGAAGGAAGGAAGGAAGGAGTAGTGAGAGCATTAGTGAAGTAGTAGTGAGGCTCTGTAGACTAACTTGAAAGGAGGGCAGACTAAACACATCAAGGTAGCATAGAGTGCAAAGTCTACAGTTTTAAAACATGGGGGCAGGAAGGTGGCACACCTGGTTGAGCACACATGTTACAATGCACAAGGACCTGGGTTCAAGCCCCCAGTCTCCACCTTCAGAAGGAAAGCTTTGTAAGTGGTGAAGCAGTGCTGTCAGTGTCTCTCTGTTTCTCTCTCTGTATTCTTCTTCCTCTCAATTTCTGGCTGTCTCTATCAAATAAATAAAGATAACAATTTATTTTTTAAAAAGTGTTACAGTTTTAAAATGTGCAGTGCTTTTAAAATATGAAATCTAGTCTTGAACTCCACATGGGTTGAGTAACTGTAACACCATTATCCAAGGGAAGGAGGTAGCCTGTACTTCACTGCAGCCCACACGAGACATGCTGATCCTAAAATCAGATTTGAACATGTTTCTTAAGTCATCCTTTACCATATCACTTACTGTTCTTTCCAAGGTGAACCTGACTTACCGATGTAAAAATGGCTGGTGTTCCTCAAGAGTCTTCCATTCTGTCAGTCCCTGCATCTACTATCCTCAGGCCAAATGCGTGACAGGTTTCTTTGGCAGAACCTCATCTTCAGTGTTTCTTTTCCTGTGAAGGAAGATGTTGAAGACAAGGATGTATGAGCTTAGAGCATGTTCTTTGCAACAATCACAGAGGAAGATGAAAAAGAAGTATCAGTCAGTAGTTTCTTATGAAACAGGAGGTACTCCCCCTATCTGAGTTGTTGAAAAGTCATTAATAATAAAATTATACCTCTGGTCACCAATCAGATGTTAATAGTAACAAGACTAAGAAGAAGAAAGAGGAGGTATGAACAGTGATTAAGCATCTCCTTTATGTGATGTACATGACGTTTCTTGTATCACTGAATTCCCACAACATTTCTTTAATTCAGGGGGAATATTTAATCCAGAGAAGTAGAGTGACAGAAAGTTAAGTAAATTACCTTGTCAATTTTCTATATGTTTACAAGTTTTAGAACATTTTAGTAGTCTAGAAATGACAATGAAAAGTTGTCATTTAAACATCCTCTCTCTCTCCCTCTTCCTTCCTTTCCGTTTCTCTCTCTTTCTCCCTTCCTCTCCCTTTCTCTCTCTCTCTCTCTCTCTCTCTCTCTCTCTCTCTCTCTCTCTCTCTCTCTCTCTTTCATTCTGACACCAGGATTGTCACTGGGGCTCAGTATCTATACAAATGACTCCACTGCTTTTGCTTCTGTTCACTCCTCAACTCCTCCTCTTCCTTGTTTTCTGCTTCTTTCTCTCCCTCCTTCTTTCCTCTCCCTCTCCCCATCACCTTGCTTCCTCCTCTTTCCTTTCCCCTCCCCTCTCCCCCTCCCACTCTCTTTCCTTCTTTTTTTTGGGAGGTTGGGGGGCACAGGGTGAGAGAGAGAAAAATACAAAAGGAACAAACACCTTCAGCACTGCTCCACCACTCATGAAGCTTCTCTGCTGCAAATGGAGACTGTGGGGGAGAATCTGAGTCTAAACTCTTTGTAGCCTATGCAGCCTAACAGGTGTGCCACTTCCTACCTCTTTTTTTAAAAAAATCCCTTAAAATTCTTATATCCAAGGACTTGAAAATTCACCCTCTATTTGTTCAGAGAAAAGAATGTAAATTCTTTTCCAAGCTCGCAAAAATGATTGTTAGGAATTCTAAAGAGTGTTCCCTGAGTTGGAGTATTCTCTCTCCAGGCAAACAGAACAGGATCTCATCAGAGTGAATCACCCAGAGTAGCATCTGCTCATTCTCTATTTCGGTTTGAGCCTATGCCACAAGGAAACAGAATTAAGGTGGTGAGTGCAGCAAACGTCACATGTTACAGTGAGAGGACAAAAAAACACTTATAGTGAAGGAAAACCCTCACGTCTGGAGTCAGGAATAACCAAATTCAAGCCCATACACAACTTGCTTTGTGATCACAAAGCAAGTCATCGCAAAGTCATCGCAAATGACTCCTCTCCATGTAACCTCAGCCTTTTTATCTGTGGGGAAGGGGGTTGGGTCTTGTAAGTCACTGCCAAAGTTCCTTTCTTTCTTTCTTTCTTTCTTTCTTTCTTTCTTTCTTTCTTTCTTTCTTTCTTTCTTTCTTTCTTTCTTTCTTTCTTTCTTTCTTTTGCCTCCAGGGCTATTGCTGGGGCACTATGAATCCACTGCTCCAGGAGGCCATTTTTTCCATTTTGTTAGATAAGACAGAGAGAAACTGAGAGGGAAGGGGTGATAGGGAGAGAGAAAGAGAGACACCTGCAGACTGCTTTGCAGCTTGTGAAGTGTCTGCCCTATGGGTGGGGAGCAGGGGCTCAAACCCAGGCCTATGAGCTGGTCCTTGAGCTTTGTACTATGTGCGTTTAACTGGGTACCTTACCACCTGGTCCCCCCAAAGTTTCTCCCAACTCCAGCATACTATAAGCTCTTTTTTTTCATTGCTACCAGGGTTATCACTGGGGTTCAGTGACAGCACTATGAATCTACTACTCCTGGTGGCCATTTCTTCTTGCTTTTCTTTTTTCCTTTTATTTTTTGATAGGACAGAGAGAAATTGAGAAAGGTGGGGTCTTTAATTTACATCCAGTTAAAAGTTTCAGGTGTTAATGACACTACATGTTCAAGAACAACACTTTATGAATCATTAGTTGAGAACTTTTAAGTCTGTTTTCAGATTTACATCAACATAATTTACTGTAGCAGGCTGTTTTGTGTTTTAAATGTGTTAATAACTTACTCTGGATCTACAAAATTATAGGATAACAGGCACAACTCCACACTGTTCTCACCACCAGAGTTCTATGTCCCATTCCCTCCATTAGAAACTGCAGTGGTCTCTCAAGGTTACACATATGGATATGTCTATAAGTATATTTTCAGACAGTCTTGTGGCTCATGATTGAAGGAAAGCTTCAGTACACCATTTTTATAGGCGAAATATTATTTTGCAGTGTGGATGGAACTCCTGCCCCCAGCGTGTCACTTTGAGCTGTCCTGTGAAATAGCTTTTGGAGTCTAGGATTTTTTATTTCTTTTTTGTCTATGGCTTTCTCAAAGTAAGACCAACCATTACATCCTGGTTAAGTTTTGAAACCTTAACTGACTTTATTATTATTGCTTTTATTATCTCTATTTATTTATTTATTTGATAGAAACAGCCAGAAATAGGGAAGGGAATGATAAAGTGAGAGAGAGAAAGACAGATAGACAGAAAGGTGGCAGCGCTCCTCCCTTTTGGGTGACTCATGGGGTCCCTACTTCACGCTTTTCCCTGAATTTATCATCATCACCATCATCATCACTATTATTGGATCAACACCTCCTCCCTCCCTGCTTTTATATGGGATTTTCTTTCTAGCATATCTGTTTTTGCAAGATTGGCCCCTTCTTTCTCACATACAAGAAAAGCAACCTTGTCATGTCTAGAAAGTTCAGGTTCCTTTTTAGGAACACCAATCTGACTGTCTCCAAAAGGTATCTGCAGCCTTGGCATTCTCACTGTGTTCTAAATCAAATTTCTCTCAAAGTTAAGAAGTACAACTTGGATGTTGTTGTGTGTTCCAGTGACCAATCTTGGTATGGTTGATCAGCAGTATTGTATCATATGCCTCCTGGGGACAATATAAAAGGAGTCATTACCTCTGATTTCCTTTATTGAGGTTTACTGTACTGATGTATGTATTTATCCATTTGTTGTTGTTGTTGTTGTTGTCACCAGTATTTCACCTCTGCAGGCTAACTTTTTCAAACAAAGAGAGAGAGAGAGAGAGCAAGAAAGAGAAGGGTCCCAAAGCACCAAAGCTTCCTCCAGTGCTGTGAGTGGCAAGGTCAAATTTGGGTCAGATACATGACAAAGTCAATGTGCTATCCAGGTGAGCTGTTTTGCCAGCTCTGTATTTATCATATGCATGTACTTATCTTCCATGACCTAAGATGCAAGGTTGTTTAGTAGTTTAAAATATATGTGTTACAAACTCAAAATCAACATGCAGCACCTTCTCATCACAACACTATGTTTCCTCACAGCCCTTTAAAGTTGATTGGCTTTCCCTACACCACAATTCAGCCGCAGCTTAGTCTTCTAATATTGGAATGATATTGCAAGTTGTTGAACATCAAATCAGTGAGATATCATACTATCTATATGTTTGGGAAGATCTTTGTTCTCTTAATGTAATATTGTCAAGACATCTTTAAAATGCTGTAGCTTGTATAGTGATAGTACCAAACAGACTTACAGTGTTGACCATGTTACAAGATATACAAAAGTGGAATCACTGTAGGGTTCATCTTTCACATCAATTATATCTCAGTAAAAGAACTTTAGCCATATTGCTGAGTGAGTCACTGGTTAACTCATTTTAAAGTGCTGCTCCATGGCTCCTCCAATCTCCTCTTGATGGATAGGTATATTGTTTCAAATTCTGAGTATTTTTCAATAAAGCCCAGAAGGAGAAGGAGAGGGTTCTAAGAGAGGGATGGGGGTTCAGTGTGTGGGAAGAGGTTCTGTGGAGAGTGAAATGTGAAACCTGTCTTGGGGAAATGTGGAACTGTATTCTTGTGATAACAACAATCTTGTAAATCAACACCCCCTCAGTAAGATGAACCTGAAATTAAAGCAATTTTAGGAGTATATTTTCTTTTTTTTAATATTTATTTTATTTATTTTATTTATTTATTCCCTTTTGTTGCCCTTGTTGTTTTATTGTTGTAGTTATTATTGTTGTTGTTGTTGGATAGGACAGAGAGAAATGGAGAGAGGAGGAGAGAAAGACAGACACCTGCAGACCTGCTTCACTGCCTGTGAAGCGACTCCCCTGCAGGTGGGGAGCCGGGGTTCAAACCGGGATCCTTATGTCGGTCCTTGTGCTTTGCGCCACCTGCGCTTAACCCGCTGCGCTACAGCCCGACTCCCAGGAGTATATTTTCACACCTACATCTAAAACCCCAGTACCACAGTATCAAAAACACTCCTACTTCTTTTCCCTACTATCTCCACCACACTTCTCCTCCCAACACCCTCCTACAATCACCATAGGATTCAAATGATTTCAGTTATTATTAGTAGTAGTAATATTGTAAGTTTCTTTAGTTTTATTCTTTATAGTCCACTTAAGAAAGACACCATCTTAGTGAAACAATTTGTTAACTGTCACTAGCTTCCTTATTTATCTCATTTAGCACAATCACCTCAGATTTCATCTATTCTGTTCCAAAAGACAGGTTCATCTCTTTAATGTCCAAAAAGTATCCTACTAAGTTTCCATTCCAAGTATTTCTATTCCGAGTACTCTATTCCAAATAAGTGTATACTTTCTTTGTCCAGTCATCTATTGATGGGCATGTAGGTTGATTCTATATTCAGATTACTGTGAATATAGCACTGTTGTGAGTATCTGGGTTCATATAGTCTCCCAAGTTAGTGATTTTTAGACCCTTCAGATAAAGCCCTAGGGATGGTATTGCAAGATCATAAAGCTATTTCCATATATTCTTTAATTTTTAAGAAATATTTATTTGATAGGCTAGTGAGAAATTGAGAAGGAAAGGGGAGAGAAAGAAGGATGCCTGAAGCACTGCTTCACTGCTAGTGAAGCTTCCCCCCTGCAGATAGGGATGGGATGTCAACCCATGTCCTTCCAACTACGTGTGCCTGGCACCCTATTCCATTTATTTATTTACTTGCTTCTTTTATAAGGATGGAGCCTCTCTCATAAATGATTTCACTACTGCCAGGCAAACTTTTACATGTAACTAGTGAGATGGGTAGGATGGAGACATTACAGGTTCTGCTCTTCCCTCAGTGTCACCATGGTACTTCCATACGGTGCCAGGGTTCAAAGCTGGGTGGCACACATGGCAAGGAAAGCACCCTACCCAATGAACTAAATTAACTATCTCTCCAATCTTCTTGATGCAGACCATTTTTTCCTGTCACTGGGTGGTAACTCACTATGATTTTAATTTGCATTTCTCTAATTATAAGTGATGTTGAAAAAATTTTTTTCTTGTGTCTTTGGACCATCTGAATGTCCTCTCTTGAGATTTCCTGATCTCTTATCCACTTTCTTAATTGAGTTGCCTGTTGTTGAGCTATATGACCTATAGTATCTATATCTATATCATATCATACCATATCATATTATACTATATTATAGTATATTATATTATACTAATTTAGATAACAACCTTTTGCCAGATGTAGGCAATGAGGTATCTTTTTCCAATTGGTAAGTTTCTTTTTCATTCTTGTGGTAGTTTTCATTTCTGTAGTAATTTTTTTCAATGAGTAAGAGCTTTTAAATTTTTTTTATTCCCTTTTGTTGACCTTGTTTTATTGTTGTAGTTATTATTGTTGTTGTCGTTGTTGGATAGGACAGAGAGAAATGGAGAGAGGGAGGGGAAGACAGAGAGGAGGAGAGAAAGACAGACACCTGCAGACCTGCTTCACCACCTGTGAAGCGACTCCCCTGCAGGTGGGGAGCCGGGATTCGAACCGGGATCCTTATGCCAGTACTTGTGCTTTGCACCACCTGTGCTTAACCCGCTACACTACAGCCCGACTCCCCACCTGCAGGGGGAGCTTTTAAATTTATTGTAGTTGTAGTTGTTTATTCCTTTAACTAGCAATTCTTTGGACTGGATCATTATCCACTGACCTATACAACAAGTATCAGACAAAGGCAGGATGATAAATTTAGGTTTCAATTCATACAGCCCTTTGCAAAAACTGTAGGAATTTAAACCATTAATAATTTCAAGCTATCACTACCTGTGTCTCCAACATGTTGTAACACAACTGAAAGTTTATTTTACACGAACAATTTCTGTTCATGATTTTCTAATTATGAGTATCAAACAGTTTCACCTTCCACCACCCCAGTGATTCATAGCATTCTTGTCTGCTATGTTAAACTGTTTTGTCTGAGTAAATGATTTGAAAATGTGCACACATTATAACTCCTTCCTTCCCAGTTCATTAAGGATGGTTCCTTTGATCCCTTTCAGAATGGTTTTATGCAAGTGGGAGCTTTTGCTGTCTTGAGTATTTGGGTTTTCCTCTTTTTCACAAATTTATCATCATGGTCTTTTTCTTTTCTTTTTTAAGAGAATATGATATGATAGTATATATAGAAAAATTATAAGAATCCAGCAGAAAATGACTGGAAGTTATTAGGGAATATAGCAAGGTGTCAGGCTACAAAATAAATGTATAATAATCAGTGGCATTTCTTTATGCAAACACTAAATCTGAAGAAGAAGATATCCAGAAATCACTCCCATTCACTGTTGCAGCAAAATCAATAAAATACCTAGGAATAAAGCTGACCAAAGAAGTCAGACTTGTATACTGAAAACTATGAGTCACTATTCAAGGAAATAGAAAATCATACCAAAAAATGGAAAGACATCCCATGCTCATGGATTGGAAAAATTAATATCACCAAAA
Source organism: Erinaceus europaeus (assembly GCF_950295315.1). Lineage (NCBI taxonomy): Eukaryota > Metazoa > Chordata > Mammalia > Eulipotyphla > Erinaceidae > Erinaceus > Erinaceus europaeus. The sequence continues at coordinate 77,536,398 of NC_080175.1, forward strand.
TGAATATTCTCCCCAGAGCCATATAAAAATTTAACGCAATACCCATCAAAGTTCCACCAAGCTTCTTTAAGAAAATAGAACATAAACTGCAATCATTTATCTGGAACCAGAAAACACCCTGAATTGCCAAAACAATCATGAGGAAAAGAAACGGAAATGGAGGCATCACACTCCAAGATCTCAAACTATATTATAAGGCCATCATCATCAAAACAGCCTGGTGCTGGAACAAAAATAGGCACACAGACCAGTGGAACAGAATTAAAAGCCCAGAACTAACCCCCTACACCTATGAACATCTAATCTTTGATAAGGTGGCCCAAAGTATTAAATGGAGGAAGGAGCCTCTCTTCAATAAATGGTTCTGGGAAAACTGGGTCGAAACAGGCAGAAGAATGAAACTGAACCATCTTATCTCGCCAGAAACAAAAATCAACTCCAAATGGATCAAGGAATTGGATGTTAGACCAGAAACTATCAAATACTTAGAGGAAAACATTGGAACACTTCCCCACCTAAACCTCATGGACATCTTTGATGAAACAAACCCAATTGCAAGGAAGACTAAAGCAGAAACAGATCAATGGGACTACATCAAGTTGAAAAGCTTCTGCACAGCCAAGGAAACTATCACACAAAGAGACCCCTCACAGAATGGGAGAAAATCTTCACATACCATACATAAGACAAGAGACTAATCACCAAAATATACAAAGAGCTCAGCAAATGTAGCAACAAAAAAGCAAATGACCCCATCCAAAAATGGGCAGAGGATATGAACAGAACATTCACTACAGAAGAGATCCAAAGGGTTAACAAACACATGAACAATTGCTCCAGGTAGCTGATTGTCAGAGAAATGCAAATAAAGACAAAATTGAGCTACCACCTCACCCCTATGAGAATGGTATACATAAAAAAGGACAGCAGCAACAAATGCTGGAGAGGCTGTGGGGACAGAGGAACACTTCTGCACTGCTGGTGGGAATGTAAATTGGACAAATCTATTTGGAGAGCAGTCTGGAGAACTCTCACAAGGCCAGACATGGACCTTCCATATGACCCAGTAATTCCTCTCTTGGGGATATACCTCAAGGACAACATAACACCGAACCCAAAAGATATTTGCACACCTATGTTCATAGTAGTGCAATTTGTAATAGCTAAAACCTGGAAGCAACCCAGGTGTCCAACAACAGATGAGTGGCTGAGAAAGCTGTGGTATATATACACAATGGAATACTACTCAGCTATTAAGAGCAATGAACCCGCCTTCTCTGACCCATCTTGAATAGAGCTAGAAAGAATTATGTTGAGGTAAGTCAGAAAGATAAAGATAAGTATGGGATGATCCCACTCATCAACAGAAGTTGAGAAAGAATAACAGAAAGGGAAACTAAAAGCAGGATTTGACTAAATTTGGAGTAGGGCACCAATGTAAAAACCCTGGGGTGAGGGTGAGGGTGGATATTTGGTTTCCTGGGGCAGCAGGGGTGGGGTGGGTGGGTGGGTGGGATTGGACACAGTCTTTTGGTGGTGGGAATGGTGTTTATGTACACTCCTATTAATTTATAGTCATATAAATCACTATTTAATTAATATGAGAGAGGAAAATTTTATGTCTCAAACTTTTTAAAGCATAGACTGAGTCTTTTTAATACATAGGCTGAGTCTTTGATATGTTGACTCTCTCAAAAGCCTAGACCAGGGAGAATAGAAGCAACTGGTGGCACAGCTATATACAAATAATGTCAAAGTACATAAATTATGGTGATGTTGGGTATTATACAGCAAATCCTAACAAAGGGACTTTTCAAAGTAAACCCAATTAACAAATAATGTTATTATAGCAATAACTATCTATTGTCTTCTTGAACCCTAAGACAGCAGGAACTTCACATTTCCACTATAAAGCCTATATTTCTCCTAGTCCTGGAACTTTATAGTGGGGCACACTTTCCTTCATGCTTCTCTCAATTCATACCAAATAATAACACAACGAGTACCAACCACCCCAGCATGTTTCAGTTCAGACTGTGTCCAGAGACTTCAGGTGTGGAATGATAACCCTTCAGTTTCATTATTCAGGTGAGACCTTTCCTTTCATATATTCTCTAATTCCATTCCAGGCAGTTCACTTCCTTAAAAAGTCCCAAAACCTAGATATAGACCAGGTCCTGTGAGATAGAGCATATATTCACATGTATCCATAAACTAGGGCAAAATATATACTTGAAAGCAAAAGTACACAATAGTCTACAGTAAGTCAGTATAAAGTTCCTAATGAAATAATATCTAATTAGACTTAGATACCCTTCTCACCTACCTCCTATTACAGTTCTCTCACTCCAAAGCTAACCTTAGCAAAGCAAGGACTGCAAAAGCTGAATAATGGCAAGAGACTGGCGTACTTTAACAATGACTCTTTAGTCACTATCAGGCCACGCTATCAGCTGGGGCTCTATTCGGGGAGTCCTGAGATTCCCAAACAGACATGATGGGCCTAGATCTTGAGTTCATACCTCTCTCCACTGTTACAGGACATCTCTATCAGGAACAACAAAAAAGACCCCTTTGCGGGCATTCATAGGACCTTGCCCTCAACTTGGATCAACAATGGTAGAGAAGGTTCCATCCTCCTTCCATACTCTTTGCTACACCTGAGGAAGATGAGTCAATATTGGGGCAGCTTGGAATATTCCTACAGAATGTGGGCTCAGATATACAGGGATGCAGAGGTTACAAAGGCTCCTAAGCTGAATATAGGCCCCAGATCAAATCAAATCAATGGGGTTTACAGTCACCAATTTTTACACCCCTTCCCCATATTAGAGAGCTACTCTCTTCCCTGACCCAGCTCTCTGTCCCTTTTCCATCCATGACATCACCTCCCCAGACAATAACTTGCATCCACATGCATATCAGATTTCAGGCTCAGAGGAAAAAAAAAAAACTAGTATAGCTACAGGCCCTTTGAAATATAACTAAAATATGCCTACTAGCTATCTACAAAATGGAGGACCCCCCCAACTCTTCATGTGCACTATTCCAGCCTTTAGGTCCATGATTGGTCAACAATCTGTTTGGCTTCGTATGTTAACTCTCTTTTCAGCCACCAGGTTCCAGATGCTAGCATGACCAGATGCTAGCAGACCAAACTTCCCTGGACAGATGACCCCACCAAAGTGTCCTGGAGCTCTGCTTCCCCAGAGCCCCTCCCCACTAGGGAAAGAGAGAGACAGGTTGGGAGTATGAATTGACCTGTCAACGCCCATGTTCAGCTGTCATTTCAAGCAATTACAGAAGCCAGACCTTCCACCTTCTTCATCCCACAATGACCCTGGGTCCACACTCCCAGAGAGATAAAGAATAGGAAAGCTATCAGAGGAGGGGATGGAATATGGAATCTTGTGGTGGGAATTGTGTGGTTTTGTACCCCTCTTATCCCATGGTTTTGTTAATGTCTCCTTTTTAAAATAAATAATAAAAAATAAATATATATGTTATTTATTTTACTTTTAAATATTTATTTATTTATTTATAACTTTTAAAAATATTTACATATTCCCTTTTGTTGCTGTTGTTGTTTTTATTGTTGTAGTGATTAATGTCATTGTTGTTGGACAGAACAGAGAGAAATCGAGAGAGGAGAAGACAGAGAGGAGGAGAGAAAGATAGACACTTGCAGACCTGCTTCACCGCTTGTGAAGAGACTCACTTGCAGGTGGGGAGGCAGGGGCTCTACGGAGATTCTTACACCTGTCCTTGTGCTTGTCCTTGCGCTTTGTGCCATTGCGCTTAACCTGCTGCACTACTGCTTGACTCATTTATTTATTTCTTAACCAGAGCACTGCTCAGTTCTGGCTTCGTGGTGCCAGGGATTGAACCTGGGACTACCAAGTCTCAGGCATGAAAGTCACTTTGCATAACCATTATGCTATCTATCCTTGCCCATCATTTTTTTTGTCCATTCTGTATTTTTAATTAAAAAATACTAATGCCAGGAGTACAGGAGTTGTATAGGCACTGAACCCCAATGATTAAGCCCACAGAGAGAGAGAGAGGAGCATCCATGGTCAGAGATGACATAGCTTTTTAAAATTAAATCTATTCTACCATTATTTACAATGCTATAAAATTTGGGCATATAGTTTCACATGTCCACATATGTATATGCCTTACAACAGCCACCATCAAAGCCCCAGTGCCATCACACCAAGGAGAATCCACACACTCCCTCCCTATATGTAACCATCATAGTTTTCTTATAGTGTAAGGACTGATATGTTTCTCCAGTTGGTTTGTTTTAATAAGTTACATAACATATATGAATCAAAGCATCTGATAATAAGCATAGTATGATTCTTATTCTTATAGTGTTTTCACAACATGGGCACTTAATAGTTATGAGAACAAGAATATCATGGAAGAAAGTACATTTGTGAGGACTCAGAGCTTGTGCTTAGTTCTCTGGTGGAGACTGTAATGTGGGACAGCGGGACTGGGCAGAGGGGAAGAATGCAGGATTCAGTGGCAGGAATTACTAAGTGAGCTTTTCCACTTGCCATTTAACATTTATTTTTTTTTAATTTTATTATCTTTATTTATTGGATAGAGACAGCCAGAAATTGAGAGTAGGCAGATAGAGAGACAGGGAGACACGTGCAGCCCTGCTTCACCACTCGCAAAGCTTTCCCTCTGCAGGTGGGGACCGGGGGCTTGAACCCAGGTCTTTGCGCACCATAACGTGCTTCACTCAACAGGTGTGCCACCACACAGCCCCCCCCATTTAACATTTCAAAGCCTCTATTTCTTGAACTACTCAACAGAGAATTCAAAGCAAAAAAAAAAATTACCAAAGTCAAATCAGTTCTAATAATTAACATTTAATAGCTCAACACAAGTAACTGTTCTATTTTTTCTGAATAGCAAAACTTCCATGAACTATTTGTGGGGGTTAATCAGGGAGCAAACTCATATCAAGTCAGGTGAATTTTTTTTTTTAGAGACAATTAGTCAAAACTGCGTTGATGAAGTTCACATTCAAATTATCTTCATATCTAGGTAACATTTCCTCCACAGAATTGCTTTCATCTTTCATCTACTTGTACTCACTAATGCTCCCTGATTGTCCTTAATTCTCCCCCTCCTATTATTATTATTATTTTTCACTAGAAACAGACACAACAGATTAAGGATGTAAGGTTGAATAGCACAGAGCATTAGTCAAAACAGACTTTTGAAAAGTCGCACAATAGTTCCCCAAGGTGGTTTGTTTTATCCCCTTCAGAGCTCGGCTTTTCCCTCACTCCACCTATCCTGTCTTAGTCAGGATATATACCAACCAACTCCCTGCACCTTGGACCAGGTAAGGTCAGCTGGAGGTGAGGTCCTAGTAAAGTGATGGGAACAAAAGGTGCCACCCAGCTACATTGATGGGGCTCTCTTGTAGTATCATGTACAGGTCATGGTTTTCACCCCAGCAGATTTTTATAGGTCCCTTCATTAAAAATTAAGACTCAACTATATAACAAAACAGATTGCCAGGTTACTGGAAATTGCTATAAATAATTTACCAGCTTGTCCATTCTGATTTCTTGCAAATACTATCTTTGTTACTTTATCACAAAAGAAGTCATACTTAACTATTGAACTCAGTAAATACGGGAGACAAATGCCACCAAGTATACCACATAACCAAATTAAGGAACACAAATTATCTTGTTAGATCGATGAGTCACAGGCAACGCATGATTGAATTTAGTGGTCTGAACTATGTACTTATATAACATTCTAATTAAAAGAGTTCAGACTAGAGGCCAGGCAGTGGTGCATACAGTACAAGGCGTAAAGACCCTCTCAAAGATCCAGGTTTGAGCCCCCGCGCCCCACCTGCAGGGAGGATACTTCAAAAGCAGTGAAGCAGGTCTGCAAGTGTCTTTGTCTCTTCCTCTCTATCTCACCCTCCCCTCTCAATTTCTCTCCTATCCAACAAAAAGGAAAAAATGACCATCATGGTGGATTTGTAGTGGGAGGCAATGATGGAGCCCCAGCTATAACCTGTAGGCAAAACACACACACACACACACACACACACACACACACACACACACACACACACAAAACAAAATTCAGAAACACCTCAGACTTTTAAAAACCAGAGAAACAGTTTTCCATTTTTAAAATATGTATTTATTTATTCCTTTTTGTTGCCCTTGTTATTTTATTGTTATTATTGTCATCATTGTTGGATAGGACAGAGAGAAATGGAGAGAGATGGGGAAGACAGAGAGGGGGAGAGAAAGATAGACACCTGCAGACCTGCTTCACTGCTTGTGAAGCGACTACCCTTCAGGTGGGAGCCGGGGGCTTGCACTGGGATCCTTACAACAGTCCTTGCACTTTGTGCCACATGTGCTTAACCTGCTGCACTATAGCCTGACTCCCAAAAAAGTTGTCCTATCCCAAAACTGTATAGACTTAAATAGATGAGCCCTAATTATACGAATTAATTGAACCAAAATGAAGTGAGTCTTTTATATGGGTATATAAAAAAGTAAATCATACTCTTCTCCACCTAGATTTCTCAGCTTGGTAAATATTGCTGAAGAAATTAACTGGAGTATAAATTATCTAGTCTCATTGAAATGATATGATCAGGTGGGCAGGGCGGTCATGCACCAGGTTAAACGCACATAGTACAAAGCACAAGGACCCAGAGCAAGGATCCTGGTTGACGTCCTGGTTCCCCATCTGCAGGCAGGTCTGCAGCGCTCTCGCTCTCTCTCTCTCTCTCTCTCTCTCTCTCTCTCTCTCTCTATCTATCTATCTATCTACCTATCTTTCCCTCCTCTTTCAATTTCTCCCTGTCCTGTCCAATAAATGACTTCCAGGAGCAGTGGATTTGTAGGGTGGGCACCAAGCCCCAGCGATGACCCTGGAGACAAAAAACCAAAAAGAAATAAACAAAAGAAGATCAAGTGTCAGGAAAGATTAGATCACAGTAAAGTTTCTTGGTCTATACATACTGTAACCTTTCTAGAATTCCCATAGTTGTTTGGAAGGTAGCTGTGCTTGCCACTACACCACCAATGCCTGTCCTCAAGGTTCTTTGGAAGTTACACAAAATGAACAAGTTTGTTTCCATGAGAAAGGAACTTTCTTATTTCAGCTGAGGCTTAAAGGGAAATGGCTCTTAGACTCTTGCTATTTCCTTCCCTGGCATAAGCATGAAGATGGATGAACAGCAGTTGAAACTAAAGTTCAAGGAGGTAAGAGAAAAATGAGGTGGTTTTGAATCTACAGCTCTTCTGAAGGAGGAGGTAAATGCCTGAAGCAGGTTCAGACAAGAGCAGACAGAAGGTGGGAACCAGAGGTTTCCCAGCTCCTGGAGAAGTGTTTGAGAGCATTTCATTTTAAATAAATAAATAAATAAATGATAATGGATCTACACAAAGAACAATGGCATTCTTCATCAGATTCAAAGTGCCTTAAGCTCTATCTACCCTCAACTACTCTGCCAGCATATGTCCTCTTCTGCCTCTAATATTGGCCATGTGAGTTCCAGGACACAGCAGGGAAATTGTCAGTGCTTTATGATGTGAAGCAAGACTTCCAGTCCTTTATACAATGTGGCATTTAGTAGTCTACTACTAAAGAGGGAAAAATGTCACCTCCCCTCTTCCCTCCATTACTGTTATTGGATTCACAAAGCAATCCCGACTTGCATTGATCAGAATTTTTCTGTAGCAATTCAATTATGTCAATGTACTTTCTCTGTTAAGGTGTCCTTAGGGAACATACCTGTGTCAGTGAACTGTCTGAAGAAGACATACAACAGCATAGGACTGTCTCACATCAATCTGTAAATTCCATTTCCTTGGTTAATAAGGTTTATTTCAATTAGTTCCTCTTTCTTTCTTACAAGATGTCCAATCACCTCTCCTGCTAACCTTTTAGATGTATAATGTTATACAGCTAATGCTCTCATTCTAGAGTCCTTGCAAAAGTTGACTGTCAATGAGCTGGTGCTTATAAGTCAGGGTCTCTCTTCATACAATAATAACAATGTTCAACTATAACCTGACATATAAGTGATTTGATTATTAGCATAGTGATATTACAAAGGCTGCTGAGACTAGCTTTATGGAAGTATTTGTTTTTTAAAATTGTTCCAAGTGGTTTTCCCTTGCACTTACTCAAGAGGATATAATAGGTCCTTTGAGGGATGCAATAGGGAAGGAGAAATAAAGAGTGCTTCCAGTGCGTCATAAAGTTGATAAAGAAATAGAAAGCAGGGGCAAGTTAAAATTGCCTTAGAATTATGTTACCTGCAAATAACTAACACACAGAGTAACTCATGTGTGGTATGTTCACTATAACTATTCATCATAATAGTGTCATAGTGCATTGCACATTCATTACCTGATTTGGTTCTCATGATAACACAGGGAAGAAACTTGATATTTCCAATTAGTAGATAAATAATTTAGGCTTAGAAAAACTGAGTGATTTTTTCCTAGATTGTCTCAAATAAGAAGGGAAGCTAAGAACCAAGCAATTCCTAAGTTTAAATTTCATTCTCTCCCCTTTCACTTACAATGCCATCATATTCATTCATTCATTCATTCATTCATTCATTCATTCATTCATTCCTGTCAAGGTCCAACCTTGAATTACCAGTCACAATTCTAGACTATCGGGAAAGAGATGTATAAAAGTGAGTAACCTCAGAGAATTATTTTTTTCAACTTCTATTTTGAAATAATTACAGATTTAGGGGAAGTTGAAAATCATAGTTCAGGAAAACTTTTGATCTGCATGAAAAAATAAAAAGTATTAACTAAAGTGATGTCACATACACATTTTTTTTTTTTGCTAATTAAAAGGCTCTTCAAAGGTATGGAAAGGAGTTCTCACAATTGAACACATGGACAAGGCTTCTTGGAAGAACAGGTCTTTGGAGTGACCCAAAAGCTAAATGTAAATTTTCTTTTGTAATTTCCTTATTGGGGGATTAATGTTTTACATTTGACAGTAAATAGTTTGTACATTCATAACATTTTCTCAGTTTTCAACATAACAATACAACCCCCACTAGGTCCTCTGTCATCCTTTTTGGATCTGTATTCTCCCCCCCACTCACCCCAAAGTCTTTTGCTTTGGTGCAATAGACCAACTCCATTTCAGGTTCTACTTGTGTTTTCTCTCCCGATCTTGTTTTTCAACTTCTGCCTGAGAGTGAGATCATCCCATTGAATGTAATTTTTCTAAGTAGCCTAGACACAAAGGTGGAGAGGGAAAAAAATTCTAAAGACAGGCACTAACTCTGGCAAAAACACAGAAATAGAAAAGTACAAGATAGGTTTTACAAAGTAACAAATGTACAAGGAGGAAAGAAAGTATATTTTTTAATAAGCTCAAGTACCAAGCTGTTCCCTCTGGTGTGTTCTATTTAAAGGTCAATATGGAGAAAGAGAGAGAGAGAGAGAGAGAGAGAGACTTAGCCTCTTTTCTTAAACAGCTGAAGGGTTGGGTCTAGAACTATCAGGGCTGAGAAAGCCACAGCTCTGTATTGCCCTGGCACAGTAACCCAGAAAGGAACTCTAACTGGGGAGTAAAGAACGTATTCTTGAATTTTCTTATAGAAGTAATGTAGTAAAACTGAACAGATACTTAGGAAACTAGGTTTTAAAATGATGGGGGGGAGGCTTTAGGAGGTGTAGTTTGATTTTCTTGTTATCTCAACCTTGTTCTAAGAATATTTAAACTCTTAAAGTACTGCATACAATCATGGAAATAGTTTAAGTTAAGTTAAAAGTAGAAAGTGAAGCACAGGCATTTATCATAAGGATGCTGAAGAGATTTTTTTTTCCTTTTATTGTCAAAATTCTTCATAAAAGCATCTGTGGGAATTGTTTCTGTCTGGTCTTAATATCTACATTTTGGTTCTTTGAAAAAAATGGTTTTGTTCTTTCTTTCATGTACATTTTTCATCTTGTAACTTGCAGCTTTCACTCTCGTCATAGGCTGCTAAAAATCATAAAACTGAATGGATGTTTCACCTTTTGGAAACACTTCAGATTTCATAGTTCAGAAATGTTTTCCTACCAGTGTTATCACTGGAGTTTGGTGACTGCACAGCTCCATCTCTATCATTCCCAGACACCACATCTCTCTCTCTCTCTCTCTCTCTCTCTCTCTCTCAGAGGAAAGAGACAGAGAGAAATAGAGAGAGATTAGGAGGAAGAAAGAGAGATACCAGTAGCACTATTTCACACCATGTGAAGCTTCATCTCTGAAAGTAGGGACAAAGGGCTTGAACCCAGGTCCTCATACATGGTAACATGGGAGTTCTGCAGATAAGCCACTGTGTATTTTTCTCCCTTCTAACTCTAATGGCCATGGAAACTAGTATATCCTTTCATCATTCTAAAGTTAAATAAAGACGTGATTCTGATTTACTTTTGAAGTTGTTTTTCCTTCTTTGAAAAGATTTGATTTGATTTGATTTGACTTTATTTTGTTTTATACCAGAACATTGCTTAGCTCTGGCTTATGGTGGTGCTAGGGATTGAACCTGGGACATCTGAGTCTCAAGCATGAAAGGATTTTGTAAAACCATTATGCTGTCTACCCAGCTCCAAGTTCATTTTTCTTAAGAAACATTGTAAGAGTGTTTCCACTCAGGACAAATACAACTTCACTAAGAAAATCAAAATTTTTAGTACACAAAAATTTATGAGTTCCAAAAATGGCAAATTCATTGTAAGCTCTCTCTCTCTCTCTCTCCTCTCTCTTTTAAAAGCCAGTTCTTTTAATGTCCTCCAACAGTTTCCTACCTACACCTCTACTCCAACCTACATAGTCTTCAATTCTACATTTGGAAGCAAATGTAAATAAAAGCAGTCTTATTAGGTACTTTCATACCTACATCACTAATCAGATGAATTGCCTGTAATGAAATACATTTCATTCCTATGTATATGTGACAGTATCAGTTCTCTACAAGGTCAAAAGATATTAACTCCCTCAAACTGGCTGTTTTAAAAAAATATTTGTCAGTTATAGGCTATGTATGTGCTTATTTACTCTGGAAACTTCTGAAGTTTTTTTTTTTTTTTTTTGGTATTTGAAATAAATTGCAAACATTTACATAAACCTACACATCAAACTGAAGTCTTTCTTTTCTTTCTTTCTTTTTTACTGTTTTAATACAGTGAGCAACACGTCACTGGGAAGATTCATTCCTGCTACTGTTTACTAGTTTTACCACATCCCTGACTTTTCACTTTTGATGGTAAAGTATTTATGGATCTTCCATTGGAGAAATAAAGAGCACTGAGTCACACACACAGCTGTCTTGGTTACTCCTCTGCCTTACCTATCTCAGGGTGTGGAGGAGAGGAAATTGGGCCCACAAAAGTCTGCAACCTAGACCCCTCTGTTTTCCTCCACCTGTTCAACAGGTGGGCCCCAGGTGAGTGCCAGACTCCTGGGTTCAGCAGAGTCTCTCTGTTCCTTTGTTTGATCACCAGTTGCTTTCTCTCTGCCTGTTTGTTTTTCTGGTTTGGTTTCCTGTCCTGTTTCATTAGTCAGTTAGTTCTTCCTTGTTTGTTCTATGTCTTTTGTGTGTTTCTGCAGCTTACCTTGCTCCTCAGCACTGGGAAAGCTAATGTCCTTTGTTCCTTGTAATTTGTTTCATGGCAGCAGTGGAGGTGGTGGTGGCAGGCGCTGTTAGACACATGTCCACATGTTTGGTGTACAAGGGAGAAGGTTAAAAACTCACCAGGCAAGTATGATCACTTTGTAGCAATGGCCAAATTCCTGATGAAAGAGACATTTTTCACCTTCCTCTTTGACCCCTAAATCTTCAAAGTGATTTCACTACAGACATCTCAGGCACAAGAGGCTAATGCTCTCACCACTAGCCCAGCTATGTTATGTTATGTTTTGTTTTGTTTTGTTTTGTTTTTAATTTGTTCATGCAGCTCACTTTTTACCTGGCAAGCATAAGCCTGCGGTGTTTTGAAAGTCACGCACAACATAGTGCTATACAAGACTGCACTCTGGAAAACAATCCCTACAGTCAAACCCTAACAGAAGTAAGAGAAATTCCTGTGATCCTGACTGACACAAACAGAGTCACTTGTCACTGGGGAAGGCCCTCACTGAACTTATGATCATTTATAAAATGTTGTGACAAGGGAATAGGATGAGACACTTCTTAAAGTGTCACTGTCTCTTTTTGTGAACATGAGCTTCAGTTGAATTTGAACAGACCCAAGTGGCTCAAATCCAAGAATATAGATCACAAGTTAATTTCAATTATTATAAATGCCACACATACTGCACTGCTCACTAATTTGAAATTTTTCAGTATTTGGAATTGTTCTAAGGCACTAAGCCAGAATGCATTCTGTACAATATGAGGAAAAAGTATTTTGGTAATTTTGAACATAAAATCTTGCTTAAAGTACTTGGGTAAAACTGCTTTTAGTCTTGTGATTGATTTGCCAAAACTCCTGAGTCATAGATAAGTCACCAGAGAAAAATATAAAAACCTCAACTCCCGGAAATTCTAATACAGTGAGTAGGTCTGGGGAGGGAACAGGAGGTCTGTATTTTTCCTAAATACTCAGATATACTCTACTGAGAGGTCAAGTAAGGAGGGACAAAATCCCCCAAGGTTTGCCTCATCTTATCAGACTCCCTGCCTCACAAAGCACCCTGCATTCCTGATACTATGGCCTACTCCCTTATTTACATAATCATTGTTTTGCCTGAAAGATCCCCACCCATTCCATTCCTTTGATCTATCTTCTTTCTACCCTCAAGACCCTCCCTGCCTGCAGGGTATTATTGATCCTTCCAGTTAAAACCCTCGCAACAGTTGCTAAGGAAGTTCCTACCTTTCCCAGCCCCCTTTGCCTTTTTCTGCCCCTTTCCTAACCATTTCCATTTCCGACTTGCCACTTCTGGATATGACTCTTAAAAGCCTTGACTGTTTGATCAATAAAGAATTTAATCCCTTTGCCACCACCAGCTCTGTTCCTGAGTCTTCTCTCTCACATCGCTGAGTGAGTAGCAGCCCAGGCTGGCTCCAGTCGTGTTCTCTCCAACCCAGAGAGTACATGCCCGAGAAGAGGCACCCCCATGATAGCCCAGTATGACCTGATAGTACACATAGAAAAACCTAAGGAATCCAGAAAGAAGCTTTTGGAAATCATCAGGCAATACAGTAAGGTGTCAGGCTACAAAATTAACATTCAAAAGTCAGTGGCATTCCTCTATGCAAACACTAAGTTAGAAGAAGTTGAAATCCAGAAATCAATTCCTTTTACTATAGCAACAGAAACAATAAAATATCTGGGAATAAACCTAACAAAAGAAGTGAAAGACTTGTATACTTAAAATTATGAGTCACTACTCCAGGAAATTGAAAAAGACACAAAGAAGTGGAAAGATATTCCATGTTCATGGTTTGGAAGCATTAACATCATCAAAATGATTATACTTGGGATATGGAGATCTGGTGGTGGGAATTGTGCAGTGTTGTACCCCTCCTATCCTTCAGTTTTGTTAATGTCTCCTTTTTAAAATAAATTAAAAAAAATGAATATACTACCCAGAGCCATATACAGATTTAATGCTATCCCCACCGATATCCCAACTACATTCTTTAGGAGAATAGAACAAATGCTACAAATGTTTATCTGGAACCAGAAAAGACAGAGAATTGCCAAAACAATCTTGAGAAGAAAGAATAGAACTGGAGGCATCACACTCCCAGATCTCAAATTGTATTATAGGACCATTATCATCAAAACTACTTGGTACTGGAACATGAATAGAAACACTGAGCAGTGGAATAGAATTGAGAGCCCAGAAGTAAGCCCCCACACCTATGAACATCTAATCTTTGACAAATATGCTCAGACTATTAAATAGGGAAAGATGAGTCTCTTCAACAAATGGTGTTGAAAAAAATGGGTTGAAACATGCAGAAGAATGAAAATGAGCCACTGTATTTCACCAAATACAAAAGTAAATTCTAAGTGGATCAAGGACTTGGATATTAGACTAGAAACTATTAGATACTTAGAGGAAAATATTGGCAGAACTCTTTTCCACATAAATTTCCCCCCCCACTTTTTGGGAGGTTAATGGTTACAGCAGTTGTTGAGATGTGGATTTGACATCTCTCTCCATGACACTCTCTTCACCAACCTAGATTCTTTTCACAATCGTGCACTGGCATCCCAGAGACTCTCAAGCCATCCCTCCTTTCCCAGAGTCCTTTGCTTTGGTACAGTACACTATACCCAGTTCAAGTTTTACCTTAAGTTTCCCTTACTGTATTTCCTTAAGTTCCATCTGTGAGTGAGATCATCCAATATTCATCCTTCTCTTCCTGGATTATTTCACTCGACATGATACCCTTGAGATCTACTTTGCCACATCTTCTATAAGCTTTACATTTGAAGACCATTAATTTCACACCTCTTCCTGATATGTCACCACTCCATCCCCATCCTCAAAGGATCAATATCCCTCTACCAAAGTCTGTTGATGCCCTCTACCTTCACCACCTCCACTCCCTTCAGTGACTTCAGTCTGCAGTCAGAGTCTAAAGACTTGTTTTTCATTGACTTTGTTCTATTGCTTTGTTTCTTTACCGCCTATATATAAGTAAGACTATCCAGTATTTGTCTGTCTTTCTACCTTGGAGTGATGTCACTTATTATGCTCTACTTCAGTTCAAATCATGTTGTACCAAAGAGAGTGTTCCTGTTGTGATACAGGGCTTCACTACTCTGGGCCAGCTTTTTCAGATAGAGAGAGAGATACAGAGACAGAGAAGCAAAGGGAAGAGAAGAAAAGGCACTACACAGCATGGTGGGTATCAAGTTTGAAACTAAGTGACATGAATGATGTAATAGACATACATACTCCTGGGCAAGCTATCTTGTCATCCCTCAAAGGGCAAGATTTCAACTTTTCTCATAGCTGAGTAGTATTCCAGTCCATGCATATATATAATGCCTATGTCTCACAAATTTTTAATCCACTCATCTATTGTTGGGTGCATATGTTGACTCAATATCCTAGTTATTATAAGTAAGGCTGCAATAAACATGGGTATGTATATATCTCTTTGAATGTAACTTTTTTTCCCCATTCTTTGAACATATATTTTGACTACTAGTTAAACCATCCAGTCCAGACTTTTGTTTGGGGAGGAGAATTTTGATTACTATCTCAACTTCCTTGTTTGCAACTGGTCTGTTCAGGTTTTTTCTTTCCTCCTGATTCATTCTTAGTGAGCTGAATGCTTCTAAGAATCTGCCTGTTTCTCGAGGTTCTCCAGTTTAGTGGCATAGTTGTTTATGACAATCCCTTGTGATCCTTGAATTTCTGTGGTATCTGTTGTATCTTTCTTACTTTCACTCCTTATCCTATTTACTAAGGATTTCCCTCTCCTCTTGTTTTCTTTGTTAGCTTCAGGTTTATCAAAAAGACCTTGGCTATTGTTTAACACAAGAATAAAGAGTTGGGTGAGTCTCAAAATTCTCTCATATTTAGATGCAGTCTAATCTATTGAGTCATGTGTAACATCTGTGGGGTTGGCATTCAACTGCAATTAAACTTAACAATTCAAGTAAGCCAGCACAAAAGATCTAAAAGCACCTCACAGGAGAACATCAGACTTTTGTGTGACAAAGAGACCACAGCAAAGATTCATCCTAGTTTTCGTTCTGGGACCTGGAATTAAAGAGACATAAAAATACTTCCCCAATTAACAGAATGTTCAGTGGTGAAAGGGATAATTATTGTCCAGAATTACTTGCTGTTTACCAAGTGCCAGAGAGGCACTAAAAGTCTTGCCAACATCATCTTACATAATTTTTACTATAACTCTCTTATGTAATAGTAGTTCTGTCTTACAGCTCCAGATATTGAGATTTGAAGAAATTAAGTAAATTTCCAAGATTATAGGGTCATTAAATATCAGAGCATAACTGTCTCAATTTTCTGTAAGCCAGTGGGGTTTAGGTGATGCTGGGAAAACTCTGTTATTTGTGCTGTTTAATACATTACGCACATGTGGATGTTAAAAACTTGGAAAGTGACTAATGTAACTGAATGACTAAAGTTTCATTTCATTGATTTAATTACTTAAAAGATTATACTTACTAGGACTGGAGGATAACTCATGGGTAGGATGAACAGTTTATAATGTGTGAAGTTCAAGATCACGTCCCAGCATACCATGACTCCATTGTAGAATCTGGTACTGTGGTCTCTCTACCTATCTATCTTATCTATCTATCTATCTATCTATCTATCTATCTATCTATCTATCATCTATCTATCATCTATCTATCTATCTATCTATCTATCTATCTATCTATCTATCTATCTATCTATCACATAGGTGTGAGGTCCCAAAGATGCAACTTGCTTAATTTAACTTTGCTTAAAATTTAAAAGGCCATTTGTGGTTAGTGTCCACCATTATTAAACTGCATAAAGGTGTCACATAATTGTACTATTTCCTCAGTATCTTAGTATATATTAGGTACACATCAGTGATTTTTTAACCAAGAAGTAAGTTTAAAAATCAAGCACATACATAGTTCATGTGTAAATCCCCCCTTTCTACAAATACCTACAACCTGGAAAATTCATTCAGATTCTTCATGCTTTGACACTTACCATCATCAATTTTACCAGGGCCAGTGGTGGCACAGCTGGTTGAGCACACAAATTAAAGTTCACAAGGACCTGGGTTCAAGCTCCCAGCTTTCATCTGTGGGGGTGGGGAGGTTTCCATAAGTGATGAAGTAGCACTGCAAGTGTTTCTTTCTACCTCACTATTACCCCCTCCCCACTCAACTTCTCTCTATATATATCCAAAACATAAATTAATTTATATTAAAAAAGAAGAAAATTACCTGCAAATCACTGGATATCCAGTGCATAAAATTTTATCCTTCTTTTACTTTTTTCTTAGTAGGAGGAAATGAATTTTTACATGAGATAAAGAAGCCCAGGAAAATCAAAAGTTATCTGTCCTTTATCCAAATGTAATGGCTATAATTCTTTCAGTAAAAGTTTGGAAGTATGTCAATATCTATCATTGGTTCAAAAAAAAGTTAAGATGAAGTTTAAGCTATTTCAGAAACATTCCTTATAAAAACCAAAATGTAATGAATGTTTCTTTTTGTTTTTCTTTGCTGCTGGGGCTTCACCACTGGGCTGACATTTTAGGTAGATAGTGATGGTGGTGGAGGTGGGAGATATCATAGCACTGAAGTTTCCTCCAGTGGAGTGTGGGCCAAGTTGTAACTTGGGTTGTATGTATGGCAATGCAAACACTCTATGCAGATGAACCATACTGCTGGTCCACAATATATTTCGATTTCACCTGGAGGATGCTAAAGAACTTGATCCATTTCCCCCTACACAGTCTACTACATACATCACTTTCTAGAGAGTTAAAATAATTTTACAATGTCTAAGATAATATAAGGTCTGTATTAATGTGAGACGTTGGGCTACAACTGTTGGTAGTTAGTTTGTTCAAGTCAGTTCAAGAAGGGCATGTAGGCTCCATGAGATAATTCATGTGCATGACCTAGGCTCAGGTCCTTGTTCCCAAGGCACTGGTGAACTTGTCAGTACCATGGTCTCTTTCTATCTGAAAAAGTTGTCTTGGAGCCATGATGTTCCTAAATGAAAAACAAATGAGGTGGGGTGGGAGGTTTAAAGAGAGAAAGAAGAAAGGGGGAGGGAGACAAAAAGGCAAAACATTAAACATTTTATCAAATATTCCTGAAGCAAGAAGACACTTTCTTGATCCTTTTATTCTTGGACAAGCTTCTATGAAATTTCCACACTATACAAGACATAGAACCACACACGAGGTTTGCTAAAATGTCAACTCCCAGCTGACATGCACAGAGTCTGATTCAGAATCTTGGGGAGGGCCTAGGCATCTACATTTAAGAAGCCCTTATAATTTCGGTCCCTGAGCTAACTTTGAGAAATACTGTAAATAATCCTGGTATAACCCCATTAAGGGGGTGGGGGCCATTTTGCACAAAGTCTCCTATCTCGAGAACTATGTAGCATGTATGTTCTCGGGACATGATACACATTGTGAATCACTTTTTCACATCCATTCCTCCATTCTTCTCCCCATCACTGCCGCTTTGAGATTTGAGGGCCATTGTCCCCTTACCCCTAATTCTAGGTGTGAGCAGTAAACTGCTAATGAATTGGAACCCACTATCTTGGCTAATATTGGTCCTATACCAAAATTGGTCCAATCAGTAAAATTTAGGACTTGGGTTTGGTTGAGAAAAAGATATCCTTTCCCTCCTTCTAGTCCTCCATTTACCTCTTTCCTCTCCACCTCCCACCCTCTCTCCTTTTTCTGCTTCTCCACATATGGGGGGGGGGGGGGGTTATGGTCTTAGGAGCTGTTGGCAGCCGCCTTTCAACCATGTGTGAAATCAGACTTGGATAAAACTGACACCATGAACAAAAGGCAGAGCAGAGAGACAGACAGAGTCCTTGGGGGCATTGTTGGGCTACATCAAACCAATCTTGAAGCCTGCCCTACCTCAAGACTTCCCAGGGATGCAAGTCAACTCTCCCATTGTTCTTAAACAGTTTAAGTTTTCTGTTATTTGTAACATAAAAAGATCTAATTGATACAGGCTGCCTTCTTAGACTTATGCATACCCATTTTTCTTTTAACTTATATCTCTGTGTTTTCAAGATACTGTTTTTGCCATTCCTTTCTCAAGTATAGTACAGTTTTAAAACAAAATACATAAGGCCATAGATAAATGTTTCGGTTTTCACCACTTGTTCATCTCCACTCAACAAATGCTACTAATGCCCCTGCTATTCCTTTCCTTCACCTGCCACTTTGTCTTCTCACTGGAATTGAGCCATCAGATATACAAGTACTTCGACCTCCTGGCAAAAGAGAGATATTAAAGACCCTTTGACTGATTTAATGGAATCCATAGCTTTACAAGAAACTGCCCTTCCAAAGGCTGGATGAATGCATTCGCTCCCTCTCAGAACCCTCTGTGCACTTTTATTCTGCCTGCTCTAGGATTCTAGGTGCATTTCAAAAGCATTTAGATATTCTTCACCCTTTGTTTCTTTCATGCAATACATTTTCACATTTTTGTCTCATCACAGTAGAAAAAGATGAAGATGCAGAGGAAACCACAGTAGATGTCCAACAGAAGTCAGATGGCCCTTGCAGGGCCCTCAGGGCAAATTGAATAAGGGAGCCCACCAGAGACAGCCCTGACCCTGTCAATCTATGCAACGGTGGGATTTTGTGCTCTTTAGACAGAAAGTAGAAAAGCTGACTTTCTCCCTGCTTCTCCCAAGGAAAGGAGAGCAGATGAAATTAAAAATTCAATAACGGTAACTGAATCCTGGAAACTCATAAGGAAGACAGGAAAAAAAAGTCAAATAAAATTTCAACGAATTTTATCACACACAGCTTTGGGACTATAGCTGGAAAAGCCTTTACTAAAAACCTTCTAATTTCTTCACGGGTCAGAGTGAGATTGAAACAAGCTAAGGGCTACAGGGTATTTTCAGTAATCTCTTGTTTCCAAGGGAAAGACCAAAGAAATCAAGTGGTTTATCTAAAGAAATGTTATCATCAAACTTATTTGTTTGTCCATTTATTTAGTTGTTGCTGTCTGCTTTATCACTTATATAATGTTAACATTCTTTTTAAATGGGCAGATGGACCTCATTCAAGTTCTGACAGTAACTCTTTGTTATTGGTACAAATGGCTTCAGAGATATTTAATTACCATTAGTAGTCATCCGTTTGCTCCTAGCTGGTGACATTTGGAATAGTAAGCAGGCAGCATTCTTTGTGTTCAGTGAGTTCATAGAAAGTTAAACCTACTTTTGACAACAGACTCAAGCTTAGCTACCATTAGCCCCTCTTCAGTTACTGGGTGATGTGTTTGAACAGTATGAATGATTAATGAAGGCGAAACAGTCCAGTTTCTATCTTAAAACCTTTTTATTAACTGCCAGAGAGCTGAGTGACTGGCAAGGTAAGATCAGCTCAAGCAAGTCTTCGTCCTTATATTCCAATAAAAATCACTAATTTGGCAACTACTTGTCTTCAATTGATGTAATAAATCAGCACCGTTTATCCCTGGTGTCTTTCTCCTTTTTATAAATCAGGACCAGGGACTGTGATTCTTTCCAGATTAGCATCCAGAAGGCAAACATTGCCTGAATGTCTATGTGCATGATTTTTTTTTTTCCTCTCAAGGAAACTAAGATAAAGTGTTGTCAACTGGTCACAATCCATACAAAGTTCCTAAAAGTAGCCTACAAGTTTTCCTGCAGCATATTATGAGATTGGCCTCAGGGAAAGGGCAACATGTCACCCATTAAGTTAAAAAAACAAACAAACAAACAAGAAAACCACTCAAGTCTGGGAGCTTGTTAGAGGTGGGTAAGTATCTAAAGGTGTGCAGGGTGTTTGTAAGAGGGGTCTCTACAGTTCACTCCTCTGGAGACATCTTTTGCAAAAGAGATTATGGAAGAGCCCAGTCAAAGCAGGAAGCTAGAAGGGAGCAGAGATTTGACATGCATGCCAAGGGCTGAAAAGATGGAAATGACAGCTGACTCTGTGAAAGGGAAAGATACAAGACGAAGAGGCAGAATTTGTAAGGCAGTACCAGTGTGGGAACACAGTTTAAGCTTGCCTTTATATCTCTTTTCAGAGGCATCTTTAACTTCCTCTGTCTCACCTTTATAACTTGGTAGTGCATAGTGTACCACTTCTGATATTCGTGATGACCAAACACCAAACAAACAAACCACCCCAGAGCTTGAACTCCACAGCAAATAACACAGATCCACCAATCAATATCCTTTGCCAACAATAAACAAGTGGACCAAAACATCCTATTTTTGTTTGTCTGCTGGGTGCTCTGTTTGCAATGCATCTCTTTAACAAATTAGAAGTGAACTGTCTTGGAGTTTTTTTGGGGGTTTTGTTTTTTAATTTAATCAATTCTATACCATCTATTTTTCTAATGCACTTTGTCTAAATTTTGTCAATCACGTATTTTTTTATGGATGTCTAGAACACCATTCCATAGTATACAGTGTGGAAGATGAAGCCCAAGGTCTCCCACCTGTAATGAATGTACCCTACTACTGACCCCTCCCCCCGCACCCTACGTGGCCCCTGTCATTCTGTATTGAATTTGGGAATAAGAAGGTAAGTAAATGTTTGGGCATTTATTTCCCAAAGAGAAGATGGTGTAATAAGATCTGAACTTGTGCATTTCAAAGCAAATTAACAGGACTACCTCTTTCAGTTATCGATTCAGCAAACATTTTTTTCTAAAATGCATTTTTATTAGTGGCTTGGTAATGGCTTACAAGCTTGTAAAATTACAGGAATATAGTTCCACCAAAGTTCTGTCATCTCCTTCCCTCTCCTCCACCAGATAAGCACCATAATTGTCACAAAGACTGAGACATTTTGGCTACTTGTTTTTTTTGTTGTTATTAAGTTCATATGTTTTGATTCTCTAGATTCCACAAATGAGTGAGACCATCTGGTAATTGTCTTTAACTCCTTACTTACTTTACTAAGCACAATCACTTCCATTTCCATCCAATTTTTTCCTTAGGGACACATTATCTTTTTAAATTGCAGAGTAATATTTCATTGAGCATATGTCCCATGACACCTGCAGACCTGCTTCTCCACTTGTGAAGGGACACCCCCCCCACTGCAGGCGGGGAGCAGGAGGCTCGAACCGGGATTCTTGTGTGGGTCCTTGTGCTTCGTACTATGTGAGCTTAATCTGTGTGCCACTGCCCAGCCCCTGTTCCATAGCATCCAGTCATCTATACGTGGACATGCATGTTGTGTCCATTTCTTGATTATTATGAATAACGTAGCTACAAACATAATGCTTCATACGTCCCACTGAATTAGTAGTTTTATGTCCTTTTGGCTATATGCCTAAGAGTGATATCGCTGGGTCACAGAGTTTTCCATTTTCATTTGTCTAAGGACTCCCCAGACTGTCTTCCAAAGGGGTTGCACCAGCTGTCATTTCCACCAAGTGTCAGAGTTCCTTTTCTCTATCCCCTCATCAACTCTTTTCATTTCCTGTTTTGTTGATGTAGGCCATCTTCACAAGTGTGAGATGATGATTCAACCAACATTTTATCAGATGCATTTTAAGTGCCAGAAACTGTGCAAGACACTAGAGACACGGAAATGTTTACTATCTTGCCTTTGTTTGCAAGGATCTCACTATCTCTCTATAGAGAGTGGCAGGTAAAAATAACATCAGCACAAAGCATGCTGGGATAGTTGTCTTTTACTAGTGGTTTCACTCCCATGTGGAATATAGATAACTATACAAAATAATAAACAAATAAATAAATACTTTTTTAAAAAAAAAAGACAGCCTGATTCAGGGACTGTAGATTATAAAAGGGATTTCTAGAGAAAGCCATAATGACTGCAAATAAGTAGTGTGTATCACAGTTTCTGTGCCTTCTCAGTCTGCACCTGCTTGCTTAAATCATGAGGGCTTACATGGGGGCTGATGGTCCTGTTTCATAGTTCAGAACTTACAGTCAGGCATAGTGTCAAGACACCCCATTCTGATGGTGCACTATCTTCGAATACCATGTGACCCCAATAGAAAGTAGCAAGAGCTGGATAAGTAAGACAGGCAAAATATTAAGAGGGGAGGGAAGGAAAGGAGGGAGGGAAGTGAGAGAAGAGAAAAGTAGAGAGCAAAATAAAAATTAAAAATAAGCAAATAATGCTAATCCAGAGAGAGTGAAGGGAAAGGAAAACCACACCACCCAGATTATCTGAAACATCAATCTTGGCCAAAGCTTGTCCATATTAATAATGCTTGACACAGCTCAGGGCATGCAGACAGTGTCCAGAAACAGCACATTGTAAATGTGTGGTCGGTTAGAAAGAGGATTTTGCAGAACCAGCAAATCATAGAAATTCTGATGAAGGCATGATTAGCCTTCATTGTGGGAATCTTCACCCCGAGTGGATCTGTGGGTGACTGGGGACATTCAGAGGATAAACCAGAAGGAAGGAAATCCCTGAGGCAATGTTCTTAAACTTGACCCTTACCCCAAAAGCCACTGGGCATGTCTAAGTACTTCCTGGGCTCCGGGCAGGCCCCCCACTACACATTCCCAGTCAAACATCTCCCCACCCCACACACACACCATAATCACCAGGTGTCAAGGGGAAAAAAGAACCCAGTGCTGTGGATAGCAGGTTAGGCAAGTTGGCACTTTCTTGCTTCCTGTGGCATCACTGAACCCAGGTCAGGGCCAGGCCATCCCTCTCTTAGCTTTTCTGGGGGCCATTCAGCCCAAGTCACCACTCACAAAGGCCACTTGATCAAAAAATGGATCAAATTTGAGGCTGGAATGAGGGTGGGCATGAGGAGGTGGCAAAGGACTCCCACTGAAGAGGAAGGCAGGAGGAGCAGAGCTGGGCGAGTTGGGACTGTGAAGTGGTGGGGAGGGCGTGTGGGCCACCCAGAAAGCACGAGAAGCACACCCATCCCAGCGCACTGATGACCTCTAATTGGACAACTTTGCCTTGGGCAGAGGCTTTTGTCTCCCGGCTTCTCCTATTAAAGAATTCAACATTAGCTCCTAAAATAACTGCTGAGCTCATCACTGGGGGTGGGGTGAGGGTGGGACTCAAATCTAAGGAGCTTTCAAAAAGGATGCACAAAGTTGAGCCAATACCATCTAGTTTAGTTTGGTGCCAGACTGCGATTGCGAAAAGGAAAACATTTCCGGCTGGAACAAGTCAGAGGGCTGTGACTAGAATGAGTGCACTGGGGCTCAGAAACCCTGCAACTGAGTCAGTGGCAGGAGCTTAGCAAAGAAGGGTTCCACTGGGAGAGCCTGGACTAGGGAGGAGGTGCAGCCCTGAACCCCACGCCTGCTCAGATCCTGGAAGAGTAGACTTAGCAATGCTGCACTCCACACTTCCTTGCATCCCCCTCTTTCTCTTTCCCTCTGTTTTTTAATGATTTTGTTATTGGGGAGATTAATAGTTTAGTCAACAGTAAGTACAGTTGTCAGTACATGTGTAAAATCTCTTAGTTTTCTACAAAACACTCTCACTCCCAGTCCAGGTCCTCCTCCACCATCATGCACCAGGACCTGGGACGGCCCTCCCCTCTAGAGTGTGTAGTACACCAGACTCAGTCCAACTTCTGCTTTGTGTCTCCCCTTCTGCTCTTGTTTCTCAACTTCTTTCCATGAGTGAGATCACCCCATATTCATCCTTCTTTTTCTGGCTTATCTTACTTAACACATTCCTTCAAGCTCCATTCAAGATGAGATGAAGAAAGTGAATTCATCATTTTTTCATAACTGAGAAGCATTCCACTGTGTATATAGATCAGACCTTACTCACCACTCGTCTGTTTTTGGACACCTGGGTTGCTTCCAGGTTTGGTCTATTACAAATTATGTTACTATAGCATAGGTATACACCGATCTTTTTGGAGGTGTGTGTTGGGTTCCTTAGGCATCTCTCTTGCCCCATGACTCTTATGTAAATATTCCTTCTATTCCCACCCTAAATTCCACATCTGCAGAATGGATGGAGGAAGACTGTACAGGACTGTGAGTTCTGAGACAACCTACTGCAAAGTTAGGGCAGTAGACATTGTGAAAGAGTCCAGGAAGTAGGCCATTGGTGCCGCCTAGCTTCTGAATCTTCCTGTACCATCAGCACTGCTGCAACCTCCAGCCAACAGAGGAGGCACCTGGAAGGGAGAAGGTCTGGATAAACCACAGGACGTCACAGAACCACACAACAGCAGAGGCAGGATTCTCACCCACGTCTAAAGGACTATGTCTGGTCTATTGACTGCTTCCACACAGCACTTACAGAGCTTACTTATTTCATTTATTACAATTTTTACTTTATTTAATATTTTAATATATTAATTATTAGAGACAGAGAAATAGAGAGGGAGGGGGAGATAGAGAGGGAAAGAGATAGACACCTGCAACACTGCTTCCCTACTTGTGAAAATTTCCCCCTGCAGGTAGGGACCAGAGGGGTTTGAACCTAGGACCTTAGAATTTTTATTTTTCACCAGAGTACACACTGACTTCTGGAGGTACTGGGGACTGAATCTGGAACCTTTGGTGCTTCAGGCTTTCTGCATAACCGCTATGCTACCTTCCCGGACTCCTACACTGATGGGTTATTACTGTAGTTGTCCCTCTGGCTTTGTAATATGTTCTTTTTATATTTTAATTGATATATTTATTTTGAATAGAGACCTAGAGGAAATTAGAGGGAAGGGGGAGATACAGAAGTAGATAGAGATCTGCAGCCCTGCTTCGCCACTCATGAAGCTTCCCCTCTGAGGGTAGGAACTGGGGGTTTGAACTGTAATGGGTGAGCTCTACCAGCTACTTCACCTTGTGTGGCCCCTTATGTGTCTTTCATTCCCTAAAAGTCTGCTTTATTCTACAACCTCATGTGAGATAAGTGAGGTAACACTAAAGTTGCCTTTTATTCATTTATCTTTACTTTGTGAGCATGCACAGAGCATTTCACTACCTGGGGCCGCCCAATTGATGAACTTAAAGAGCAGCAATAGCTGGGGCCCATCTTGCCAAATATCAGAGACCCCATAAAACTGGTTTTCAAGGAACCAATTCTACATTAAGGCCAATTTACTCTGTTCTGGGTAGCGCACACACACCACAAAATGTGCAGTCAGGAATGAAAGGTTCGATGTGCTTTTGGCCTGGCCAACCTGCATATTCTCTGCAAATTTGAAGCTGTTCCACAAGGCAGCTACCAGCTGGGAAAAGGAGACTAGGATCAAAGAGAATATACTCATGGGGGCCCGGCAGTGCTACAGCGGTTAAGCGCATACAATGTAAAGCGCAAGGACTGGCATAAAGATCCTGGTTCAAGCGCCCAGCTCCCCACCTGCAGGGGAGAGGTCGCTTCGCTGGAGGTGAAGCAGGTCTGCAGGTGCCTATCTTTCTCTCCCCATTTCTGTCTTCAATTCTCTCAGTTTCTCTCTGGCCTATCCAACAACAATGATAGCAATAACAATAATAATAACAACAACAACAGTGATAAACAAGAAGGGCAACAAAAGGGGAAAAATAGCCTCCAGGAGCAGTGGATTTGTAGTGCAGGCACTGAGCCCCAACAATAACCCTGGAGGCAAAAAAAAAAAAAACACTCACCAGAACCTCCCTCAGACAAAGGGCTCCCTCTGCCCTGAGGCTCAGAGGCTTCTCAGAGGGAAGGTGTCACAACAGGTGAAACATGCAACTGGTGCTAAGACTTGGCAAAGCACATTCACTATAAACATGTGTAGCACTTTCCTGTTCCACTGCCCTTCGCTGCTGTTGTTGCAAGACTAATTTCTTTTCTTACTTTTATTAGGAAGATAATGGTTTATAGTAAAGTTGACACACGGCTATCATTTATTTTATTTTATTTTATATTCTTATTAGTGATTTAGTAGTGTTTGCAAGATTATAAGATAATAAGGGTACAATTCCACACCACTCCCATCACCAGAGTTTTGTGTTGCCCTTCCCCAACAGTAACCATCACAGTTCTCACAAGGGCATAGTTATGGGTTGGCTATAGATATATAAATTCATGTGTTTCAATTCTCTTTTTAATTTTTTTATTTATTATCTTTATTTACTTATTGGATAGAGACAGCCAGAAATGGAGAAGAAGGGGGAGATAGAAAGGGAGAGAGACAGAGAGACATCTGCAGCACTACCTCACCACTTGCAAAGCTTTCCCCTTGCAGGTAGGGACCGGGGGCTCCAATCTGGGCCCTTGCACATTGTAACATGTGTGTTCAACCAGGTGTGCCGCCACCCCGCTCCTGTTTCAATTCTCTGCTCCTGTTTCAGTTCTCTATGTTCCGTTTATGAGTGAAATTATCCTATAGTTGTTCTTCTTTTTCCTCTTCCCTCTTACAGAAGAGATACAGTGCCTGACTTCCTCAGGTTTTCTCCAGAATCTCTTCCTTCTCAGTGATGGTGCAAAATCTTTTATTGTTAGTCACAAAAGTTCCAGGTACCGTGGAACTGGGGTTCATATCCCTCTGATAATCTTCCCCTAAAATTTCTCTCAGTGGGAGTACAGACCAAAAGTCTTTTGGGAGTTCAGAAGAAAGGTTTGCTGGCATCTGTAATTGATGCTTTGCTGTACATGGATGTTGGCCAGTCAGTCGATATCACCAGGACATGGCTACAATTTCTCATCTCACCATGACTGGTGTTTGCACAATACTCTCACACCCTAATTTAAGGTCTTCTTTAGTACATGATGCTTGACTGACTGTTATAAGTAAGAGAGACCTGAGCACTGCTCAGCTCTGGCTTATGGTGGGGCCAGGGACTGAACCGGGTACCTCTGGGGCCCCATGAAGATCAATCTTGTACTATAATATGTTGAACTATCTCCCTGACCTTTTGATGATTTGTTTTTTTAAAGGTGTTTCTTTCCTCATGTGCCTTGGACAATTTCAGTTTGCCTAGAAACTCTTTCAAGCAGTAATGCTTTGCTTTCTTTCTAATTCAATCTCAGTTTGCTAAAAGGACTGAAAATGTGCTTCTAGGAAGGCATTTGAAGCTGTAAAATCGACAGTGTAAGCAAAAAAGGGAAAAATATATGTTTTTGACAAACAAGATGACTGGAGCTAAGCCAGTCTTAGACCAATGAATTCAGCAATTCATGCACTTGCCAAGTTTTCTTCCTCATACAGTTGGCAAGCCAATTATATCTTTTTTGAGTGCAAGTGATGACAGTATCCAAAGTTCAAAGTATCTCTCACCCCTGTCAGCCATTTTATATGTGTTGCTGGGGGGTGGGGATGTAGGCACAAATTACTGCTCCATCTTTCTCTCTCTCCCCAGTCTGTTATTCACACACACAGAGAGATAGAGAGAGGTAGAGAGACAGAGATTATAGCATCAAAGCTTCCTCCACTGCCTTAGCACCTCACATATGGTGACAGACAGGTATCCTGACTGGAGAGCTATCTTTCTGACTCTGTGAGCCCTTTCCTCCCTTTCTTTCTTTCTTTCTTTCTTTCTTTCTTTCTTTCTTTCTTTCTTTCTTCCTTCCTTCCTTCCTTTCTTTCTTTCTTTCTTTCTTTCTTTCTTTCTTTCCTTCTTTCTCCCTTCCTTCATTCCTTCCTGCTAACCAGAGTACTCTCAGATCTAGCTTATGGTAGTACTGGAGATTAAACCTAGGACCTTGGAGGTTCATCCATGAAAATCATTTTGTGTGACCATTATCATTATGCTACCACCCCAGATCCCTGAGGGTCATTTTTAAAAGCAAACAAATTAATAAAACCCCACTGAACAGTCTCCATAGCAGATAGATCATCAAGTTTCATCGGCCAATTTGGGTTATTATTCACCCATAAGTTCATCACTGGAAAAAGATCACTAGTATAATTCACACTGAATACCTGGAAGTGTGGGAAACTCCACTGAAACACAAAGTCACTCAATACCTCTGTCCGGTAAACAAAGAAAATGGCAGCAGGGCTTGAGTAGGTCACCAGTAGTAAAGTCTGCCATGAGACTCATTTAGGTCTGGATTTGAATTCAGCCTCACCAGTCACAAACTGTGGCAATTTCCCATCTTGAAATTTTGGTGACCTCATTTGGAAAAGTAGGATTAAAATATCTAATGCAAAGGTGACTGGTGAGTATTAACCAAGTCCATTTATAACTGGAGTAAGGCATAGAATGATTGCTCAATTCCTGTTGGTTTCTCCCGTTTTTCACAGATGAGCTTCCCTTAGAGCCAGAGTCCTTTCTCTTGTCTCTTCACTTCTGTGTGGGCTGTCACTCAACCTCTTGCTATTTCATGTGATTTCTGCTTTCACAACACTGTAAGTAATACATTCAAGAATTTCATCTTTACTTGTTATTAATACTACTGTTGGAATAATTTATTAATATGTAGTATAAAATGACATTCACCCAAAGTTCATGTCTGTTGTCATACTTGACTCTGATAATATGGTCAATTGGGGATATTCCAATTAAAGGTAATGAACCAATTCATTTCCTTGTAATTTGTTATGTTTAATAAGTAAGAGCTTTCCATGCACTTTGTCCAGTGAATATGCCCACACATTAATCTTGATCAATTGCCATCTAGTGTTTAATGAGGCCTTTGTTGGCATGGTTTGAGATGCTCTGTTCTCTATTTACCATTTGTGGAGAAACTTAAGAAAATAAAATTCACATATTTTGTCACTAGGCAAGATTTCTGTTGCCCTGAGAAAGAGCTAAGTATTCTGTTTGCATAACAGAACACAAAAAGGGCTAATGAGGATACATTGGCTTAAATTATTATTAAAAGGTGCATTTTTTTTAAGTTGAAAATAATCTCTAATATATATGAGTTGCAATTGCTCCTAGGTAAATGCTACAGAAAACATTTATTTCATTTTAGAATAGAACTGATGATCTCGTTTTTGTCTTTTCTTGCTGTTTCTAAACAGTGCTTTTTATTCAAGAGAAAATCCATTATTCCTTAATCAGCTAGTCATGTACT
Organism: Erinaceus europaeus; assembly: GCF_950295315.1. Classification (NCBI taxonomy): domain Eukaryota; kingdom Metazoa; phylum Chordata; class Mammalia; order Eulipotyphla; family Erinaceidae; genus Erinaceus; species Erinaceus europaeus. Next base: position 77,566,078 of record NC_080175.1, read on the forward strand.
AGCTACCCATTATGTGTGACATTGTGTTACATGAAACGGGAGACATAAAAGTTATAAAAGATCTAGATGCAACTCTTGAGTATGGCAGTGCAGTTAAGAGATGACACAAGCAATTTGTCTCATGTAGGACAGAAACATAGAGTGGAAAGGCAATTAGGGTGTATTCTGACCCTGTCACGGCTAGCTGGTTGCCACTGGCAAGCTACTTATCTTCTGTGGGACTCACTTTCCTTCATTTGCAAAGCAAACCCTTTGAACCAGGAAATGCTTTAAACTTTGCCAAATTCTAAAGCCTTGTGGTTCTCAAAGTGGTCCAACAATTACCAGAATCTTTAGTACAGGCCAGGATGAGCTACAGTCAAGGTGAGTTTTGGATGATGGATAATGTGGGGCTTGTAGAGAGACTGACAGTGGGGAGGGGGAGTTAGAAGAACAAGGGCAGCAGGAGTTAGGAGGAACAATTAATGAGTCAAGGTCTGTGAATATCATTCTTACCAGAGTTTGAGAATCTGTTAGACAATTGGTGTTGGAAACCCATCTAGACAATAAACATGGAACTAAATGTGGGGCTGATCAAGCTCGTCATGATATTGCTAATACATCAGAGGTTTCAACATTGAATCTTCTTTTTAGTTTTGGTCTATTTTTTACTTCTTTCAATTTTACTCTTCCTTTTCTACTTCTGTATTCTTTTAATATTTTTCTCCTCCTCCCTTTGTCTTTGTCTCCACGTTCTTGTTCTTCTATAACAATGATGCTTATAATTTACATAGCAATTTTCCCTATGTGAAACTTTTTAAATACCAACCAAAGCACACACCCATATTCACATTTCTTGGAATTCAGACTCTGGAACAAGAAAAACAGGGTTTGAGGTCCTGGTTATGCCACTTGCTGGATATATGACCTCAGACAAATTCCTAATTTCAGGTACCATCATGTCCTAGAAAGTGAAGATAATATGTTATCCACTCAAAAGAGTTGTTATTAGAATTTAATGAACAGTTAAAGCATAGAGAAAATGGCAGATTCTATATGTGTTTGGAAAGGACCTGACAGGTCATTCTCTGTTCTGTTTGTATAGGTCACAGTGTACATGCTTTCTAAAATTTTCATGCCAACTACCACAGCTCATGACATAGTAACAACTTTTACTTGAGCAAGTTGGAACTCAATCTGAGTTAATTGTTGAAATGTGTTAGCTAAAATTTCAAGAACATTTTAAAGTCTTCCAAATAAGACCACGGCCTGAAGTTGCAGCCGTTTTAATTAGTTTCACCTTCTCTGCCCCATGATCTAGAAATCTCTAATTGCACCGCAGCAGCCTCCTGTTCCCTGTCACAGATCTGACTTTACCTGCTACTATTAAATTTTATGAATCATGCTCCCTTGGTTTGAACTCCTAAAACCTCTGAAACTAAATGAATAATTATCCAGATCTAATTGTCACAGTTTAGAAAAGATGCTGTGAAAAGATTTTTTTCCTCTTCTTTTTTTTCTAGCAGCTTTTTTTTTTTCCTCCCAGTGTCTCCAATTTGCAGCCATGAGCATGAAGAAAATGTCAGCTATTCCTCCCATGAACAGAGAAGGAGATTCTTAGAATCAAGAAGCTGACATCTGGTAAGCAAACCCTCCCTTCTTCCAAAGGATGTGGGAGTGTGCCATGGCAACCCCTCTGGGTACAAACTTTAAGGTTTGTCTTAGTGTTTTCCCTCATACATGGGCTCAGTGGGAGCTGCTGGCATGAATACCAATGAGAAAAGAGTGAGTGCTGGAAGTCTCAACTGTTGTTTCCCTAATACTGTCATTCCTTTCCTGGGTCCATGCTCCCAGAGGGATAGAGAATGGGAAAGCTATCAGGGGAGGGGGTGGGTTATGGAGATTGAGTGGTGGGAATTGTGTGGAGTTGTACCCCTCCTACCTTATGGTTTTGTTAATTAATCCTTTCTTAAATAAAAAAAAGAGTGAGTGCTGGAAGTCCCCAGTAAAACAGTGAGGCTGTTCCACATGCAAAAAAAAAAAAAAAAAATCATGCTCTTAGTAATGAGCTCTTTCTTTGAATATACTGGGTATATTCCAATTCTCTCCACTTTATGAAATGTTAGGTCTACTCCCAAGGCTATAAAACCATTTTCAGACTTAGCCAATAAAAAAAACCTGAGCGAACACTGAAATAGGAGAGGGCAGGTCTTAATCATTTGCAATTTTCTCTCTCATTTTTATTTATCATTGTGTTTTTAAATTTCAGAGAGAGACAATCTACACCTCACCTTCAAAATTATTTCTTTTCCTTTGGTCTGTGACACTGATTCTTATTCATTCATCCATTCAGTTCAAAAAAAAATCTAAGAGAAGCCCTTCTTTTACGTTGATTGTATGATTATATGATTGGCTCTCATTTTCTTTCTCCACATCATGGGCTCCTCCTCTTCTTCTGATTCTTAAAACACTGACATTTGCAGGAAAGTCTCATCTTTGATCTATTTCTATTCTCAGTTTTAAAGCTTTCCTGTGTATGATCTCATCCATCTTACTAGGTCTTTAAGTTCTCTCTACATTTCAGAAACTTCCTGACACAGTATCTCTGGTTGCTAAGATACTCTATGGTCTATACCCACATTAACAGCTACCTATTAAGAATCTCACAAGTTAATATATTATACTATGTCCACAAGATAGCCTTCTCTCTACTAATCTAAACCTGCGGTTCCTCTGATAATCCTCATATTGACTGATGCCATCAAAATCCTTCTGGAAATTGAAGATACAAATCTTTGGACCATCCCTGTTTTGCCCAACCCCATGCTGAACATCATACGCCATCAATATACTAGATGTCTCTTGACCACAGAATTGACTGTGAACCACACCTTCAATTTGGTCTCTCCATAGCACTCTCTTGAGTGCTGTGTCCTTCTCCAGATAGATTTAACCCACAGTTATATTGATAAAAAGTAAATTGATTCTATTCTCCATTGCTTAAAATAAGACAAAGACAAAGGCAAAGGGAAAGGGGAAAATGGTGGTTGAGGTATGCTGACTCATTTGGGGGAGACATGGCATTGCATTCCTGAAGCAACTATAGTCTTATAGAATAACACTTCATTAACTGAAAGAAACCTTTTAAAAAAGTATTGTTTTCAGCTCACACAAGCAAACATGAAAGCAAAACTGCATGGGAACTTTTCCAGCCTATGTTCTTGATTCTAGAATCCCTAAGTGTAACAGATATGGCTCAAGATTAAGATGTGCACTAAACAGAACTTTGGAATAACATCTTGTTACTGGAATGTTTTTACCTTGAGATCTTGATGCTCCAGCATCAACACGAATTTGGTGGTCACCTAATTGCTAGAAATATATCTCTTTGTAATGATGTGTAAATGACAACTAATCATCCTTGTGATGTCTCTGGATTACTAGTATCTAGTTATTTTTGTGAAAGATGAGTTATCTTTCTTAAAAATCTGAAATATGTGCTGAAGTGTTTCAAGTAATGGTAGGTTGATAGTTAGCTATGGTGTATGTGTGTGTGTCTATATTTCAATGAAGAAATAAAGGCTTACATTTATTTTCAAATTTCTTATTAATGATATCTTATCAGTTCTTTTCTCAAAAATACACCAATAAGGTTCTTCAATATAGACATGCTAACTTTTGTCCAATTTACTTTAAATTGAATGTTTTTTTTAATATAAGCTTTGGAAATAATTAGAATTCATAGCTAGTTTTTTGTAATCAGAATTTTAAAAATTGCACTATATAATTACAATGTTCTATGAGAACTGTTGAGTGGATAACCTTGTTGCACTGAAATTTTTTTTCTATAAACAAATATATCCTTTAATGGAATATTTGTCAGTGCATGTACTCAAAGAAGCACTCTCAAGGCTTGTGCTCAGAAGTTATAATATAATTAGATTTCCAAACATAATCTTTTCTAATAATCTCATTTTCTTCTATTTTAAAATAACCTGGGGGGTTCTAAGACAGGCATAATTATCTTTGATCTTGGCTCAGAGGTATTCTCCTTCCAGAAAATGACGGGGGAGGCAAATACACTCATCTGTTAACTTTTCTTTTTCTTTCCTCAAAAACTCTCAATCTAATTACAAATAAATACACTGACAAGGAACTGTCTAAATTTAGCCTCTAGCTTTTAAAGAAGCATTGAATTCATAGTAATATGTAACACCTTGTCCATGTATTTTCAATACATGGAGATGATCACATATGTAAACAAAGCCCAATCCAACTCAACAATGTTTTATTGAGACTTAAACTGTGCTGGGAACTCTGGAGAGTTAGGGGGGCTTCAGGGTAACAGTGAAGAGGTTGTTGACTTATACAGCATACTATTTGGTGGGTGAAATAAAGCAAATGCTATGAAATCCAATATGATGTCATCTGTAATGTTCACGATAATATGGGAACACAAGAAGAGGTAAAGTTCTGCCCTGCAGAAGGTCTGGCCTGAGCCTGGAAGGAGGTGGAAGAAGGTGTTCTGTGGATGGGAAGGTAATGAGTCAATGAGAACAACACAGACAGTCTGGTAATGGGAGGTTTTCTGATGGTTTTGTAATAAATCTCCTAGATTAGAGTTAGGTAGTCCTAAAGCAAATGGGTGCCAGTTCCCAAGGGATATGTGTGACACAATTCAATAAGAATTTTACTTTGCCCTAAATAAGACTATCTTTCAGGATCTTATAGCTATGGGGTCAACCTCAAGATAAAGGGGAGTCTGAATGGTTTCCTTGAGAATATTCAATCTGAATTTTAAGGGTGCCAGTGGTGACAGAACCAGTAAAGCACACAAGTTGCCATGAGCAAGGACCCAGTTTGAGCCCCTGGTCCCTACCTCATGGAAGGAAGCTTCACAAGTGGTGAAGCAGTGCTGTAGGTATCTCTCTTTCTGTACGCCACCTCACTTCTATCCCAACCTCACTTCTCAGATTTTCTCTGTCCTATAAAAAAAATAATACATCTTATTCTAGGTCACATCTAAAATCCCCAGACTGTGATCTCTGAGTACCTATCATATTTCAGTTACTTCACAAACTATTAACTATCAGATCCTGGCCTCAAGAAACCCACAAGCAAGTATTCATCCTCAGTCCTATCTCCTCAGGACTCCAAGGGCATTCCAGGGTGGCAACTAGCCAGAACAGCAAACAAAACCACACAGTATGAAGCAGAGAAGACTAAAGCTTCAGTCCTCCTTCCATTGCTAAGGCACATACATACATTGTATCAGTGGCCTTCCCAAAGACTGTCATTGTCTTCAGTTAAACATAGAGAAATAACATTTTTGAATCCATGATAAATATTTTCATCTTGATTTCATTTTTAGAACCTTTCAGAGTGCTTTCATACTTAAAAAAAATACGTTCACAGTGACTCATTTTATACTAAGATGAAACAAGGAAGAGAGATGTACAAAATAAAGTGAGCTTTTAGGAAGATGAAAAATACCCCTCCAGGCAGAGCATACACATTACAGTGCTCAAGGACTCAAGTTCAAGCCTCTGGTCCCCACCTGCAGGGGAAGGCTTCATGAGTTGTAAAGCAGGGCTGCAGGTGTCTCATTCTTTCTTTCACCTGCCCATTTCCTTTTAATTTCTGTTTCTATTTAAAAAAATGAGGGGTATATTTTATTCATAAAAGCTGACTCCATCAATACAGCTACTGAACATCTTGAGAAGGATTCCACACACGATTCCAATAATTCATGTTTGCACTCAGTGGGTTGAACTTCTCTCTGGGAGACAAGTAAATCTGAAGTCAGGAATTGAGCTATGGGGATGTTTGGCAGCAGAGGAAGCACAGAGAGAAGGGTGGTGTGAGAAGGCTTAGACAGCAGGAGAGCCTGCACTCAAGACAGTGAGCAACATTGGCAGGCCTGAGAGAGACAGTAGGGTGAAGAAGATACCATGACACCCAGAGAATGGAACCAGCCTGTAAGCCAAAGTGCAAAAACCCAAGTCCTTCCAGGAGTCAGCCATGGCCAAGGAAATGCGAGCCTCCAGGATGGAGCACTTCTGGCTGATAAAGCTTCTGGAGGTAGGTCTGGTCTTCAGAACCTGGGGAACTCTTAGACTCAAGTTCTGCAAAGTCATATTAACTATGGTTAGGCTGACTATGTAATTTATTGAGCAAACCGGAGATTTTCTGAAGGAGAAAATGAGTCCCGTCAATAGTTTGGTATCAGTAACAGATTTAAGTGGTACCTTGACTGGCCTCAGACTCAGAATCATCCTAGCCATTCACTAGGAAAGATTCTAATGCTAGACTGCACGTGATACCTACTATTTATACCAAACAGTGCTTGAATATTGCGTTTGGGGAAGTTTAAGGGATATGCAGTGAACCCTGAGACAGAGAAACAAGATTTTACAACTAGAGACTACTAGAATTCTGTCTATTGAATAATTCAAGATATTACAGATGCACTATCCCCCCACCCCCTTTTTTTTATTGCCACCAGGGTTACTGTTAGGACTTGGTGCCAGCATTATGAATCAACTGCTATGGAATGCCACTTTTTTCTTTCTTTTCTTTCTTCTTTCATTTCTTTATTTCTTTCCTTCTTTCTTCCTTTCCTATTTTATTTGATAGGACAGAGAGAAATTGAGAGGGGAGGGGAAGATAGAGAAGGAGAGAGAAAGAAGAGACCTGCAGACCTGCTTTACCTGTAGTGAAACTTCCCCCTGCGTGTGGGGAGTAGAGACTCAAACCCGGGTCCTTGCATGGGTCCTTGTACTTAGTTACTATGTGCGCTTCATCAGGCACACCACTGCCTGGCCCACTGCACTCATTTTTCTTAAGTAGACAAGTCCCAACTATAACTCATTCCAGCTTTCAACATAGATACCCAAGTGAGTAACAGTTGAACTACAAGTGTCACTTTATGTGGGGAGTTGTTCCTTGGTGAGTTCTGGATGGGTCACCTACAAAATAACTGCTCTGTTGTTTTCTCTCCTGTTTCTTGTGTCCTTATTTTCTTCTAGCAAGCAGCCACATAGGCTTTTCCTCATTTTTAGTTAATTCATATTATCTCTGGTTATATAGTATTAATAGACAGATAATCTCAAACATTATTCAAGTTTGGGAGAAATCTTCTAGGTCACTTCCATCTGATATAATAGCCAATAAACAATTTAATGTAATTTAGAGATTATTGGGAAGCAAAGAAAATATTCTTTCTTAAATACTTTCTAAAATACCAAGCCATGAAGAAAATGTTTGCATTGGGAGCAGCTTAACTATCAGTATATTATTATTATTAATTATTATTATTATTATTATTAATTATTTTCCTCCAAGGTTATCACTGGGGCTTGGTGCCAGCATTATAAATCCACTGCTACTGGTGGCCATTTTTTCCTTTACTCATTTATCGCTTCATTGGGATTAATGATTTATAATACAATTGTTGGCACATGGGTGCACTTTTTCATAGGTGTTTTCAAAACACTCTCACCCCTATCTTGGGTCCTTTTCCACTATCATGCACCACGGTCTCTAAAGTTCCCCCCATACCTTCTTTTGTGTTGGTGCAATACACTATACCCGGTCCGAGTTTTCCTTTGTATTTTTCTTTTTCTGACCTCACAAGTGAAACTTAAGAAACTTAAGATCAGTTACTGAAAAATTAACATTCAGCATAGAGACTAAACAGTCCAAGGGGGCAGGCAATAGTACATCCAGTTAAGCACACGCAGTAGTAAGTTCAAGGACCTAGGTTGGAGCCCCCACTCCCCACTTGCAGAACGAAAGCTTCACAAGTAGGTGAACCAGGTCTACAGGTCTCTCTCTCTCTCTCTCTCTCTCTCTCTCTTCTATATATCCCCTCTCTCTCAGTTTCTTTCTCTGTCCTGTAAAATAAAATAGAAAGGGAAAAAAGATGGTTGCTGGGAGTGGTGGATTTATTGTGCAGATACCAAGTCCCAGTGATAACCCTGGTGGTGGTAAGAAGGAGGAGGAGGAGGAGGAGGAGGAGGAGGAGGAGGAGGAGGAGGAGGAGAGAAATTAAGCAGCCTGTTCACCTGAGAGATTGCCTCATGTGGTTGAAAAACCCGAATTTTGGTGTTTGACACATTTGAGTTTGACCTAGCTGGATTGTGACCTTGGAAATGTTTCTAGATTCTAAACTCCTATTTCCTCATCTATAAAAAGACACAATAATCTGCACTTTACAGAGTTCTAATACCCAAAGACAATGGTACACAAAGAGTCTGGCATATTGTGAACATTCAATACATTGTAACTGGTTTAATGATCAAGGTAATCAAAATATTGCAAGGGGAAAAAGGTAACGATCTCTACCTATTTATTACACAATTACCCAGAAACAGTCATTTGAAGACACAGAATTTAAATTTATGAAATTCTTTCAACTTTAAGAGTTTGTTCAAATGAGCTAATCAGAGGATTAATGAGCCATCCTCACTGTGAAGTGAGTTACCATAACCTTCCTTTTATTATTGGAGTTGTTCACTTGGTGTTATCCAACTGAACAAAATAAGGGATATTCTCAAACTCACTGTGCCATGTCACTTCCTATATGGTAGAACCCATTCACAAAGAAGGCAGATACAATGAGGACTGTAGAGAAATAAAGGACTGAAAGGCTCACATTGTTTCCCTGAGTCTAAGGCAGTAATGAATAATGGTGTTTTCTTCTGGGTAGGAACAGGTTTGCTTTCAGAACATTTCTCTGTATTTTCCTTGGATCCAAGACTTGTCAGTGAGGACAGAGTAAAATCCAAGGATACAACTCCATCACCAATAACTCAACACTCATAGGAAGGTTGGTTTTCAAAGACAAGTAGGAAAGTGTTTGTAATCTGAGCTTCCAAAACCACTTAGGGAAGCTCACCAGGTTGGAGAAAACCCATGACTCTCCCCCTTTGTGACCAGGTTGCATAATATTATAGAAGGTCTATTCATGTTATTTTATGTTTGGTTCACATGTTTAAAATGCAGCTTAGTTTTAATAAAAAGAACCCTAGAGAAGACATAGAGTATACAGGATTAAGAACCAGAGAGTAGATGTCTACTGTCTATGTAAACAAAATTTCATAACAATGGTCTAATCTTAAAAAAAAAGAACTTTTTGATAGTTTAGCTCCTTTAAACTCCTAAGATAGTAAAAAAAAATTCATTTCATGTGGTAAAGTAATAAGCACATAGTACGGCTTATCCAAGTTAAGTTATAACACATTCAATGTGAACATTATAAAGTCAACTTAGCCTTCCCACCAACAGAATTTCTTCTTCACTGCGATACTAAAATGTGATTAAGAAGTATTGCTGATGTTATTATTTTACTGGTTATAGTTGCAGGTAATTTAATGTTTTGGCAGAAGAATAGGAAGATCCATGATGGAACTGGAGTTTGAATCAGATACATAGAAAATATTCAAAGTGAAAGTGAATATGTTCTTTAACAAAGCAACAACACTTGTGGGAATGTGTTTTAAGAGAGTACTTAAGAGGTAGATAAATATATGTATTCATTGATGTGTATTGTTACAATACTCGGAGTAACAACAACAAATCCTGGAAGCAGAGCAAAATGCAACTGAAAATAAATCATGTAGCATCCACAAAATGGAATAGTATGGAACAGGTCAGAAGAATAGGAATAGCGAAGCTTACCTAACTCCATTAAGGGTGTTAAAAATAAATAGCTAATAAACATCTGGGAGCATCCGATTCTCATTTGCAAAGTGAAGATGAAGTCCTCACCTGTGGAGTTGTCATAGAGATTAGCTGAGATAGGGCTAGTGGTGCCCTTGGTTGAGTGCACATTACAATGCTCAAGGACCCGGGTTCAAGTACCCAGGCTCCCACTTGCAAGAAGGAAAGCTTTGCGAGTGGTGAAGCAAGGCTGCAGGTGTTTCTCTGTCTCTCTCCCTCTCTATCTGCCACTTCCCTCTTTATTTCTTATTGTCGCTACCCAATAAATAAATAAAGATAGTAAAAACTATTTTTAAAAGGGGTTAGTTGTGATGACACATGCAGAGTTCTGTATCTAATGCATCTAAGCATCACATGATTAATTTCCTCTTTTCTCTCCCATATAAAATTTTACAGACACTTAAAATCTAGTTTAAAAATAAAACTTTCCCCAAATCTAAGACATTGAAAGTATATACCAATTTGTTCATAATTAAAAGTATATTTCCACCTTCCCATATTCCTTCCAAATTTCTAAACTTATTATTCTCTTTTTCTACAGATAGTCATTTTGAAATTTTTTTTGATATATATAAGGATCTATCTGTCTATGTAGTAAGACTTCCATTTCCTTTTTTAAAAAATATGTTATTTACTTATTTATTGGATAGAGATTGAGAAAAATCGAAAGTGGAGGAGGTGGTAGAGAGAGAAAGAGAAAGAGAGACACCTGAAGCTCAACTTCACCACTTAAGAAGTTTTCCCCCTGCAGGTGGGGATCAGAGACCTGAACCCAGGTCCTTGTACATGGTAACATATGTGCTTTACCAGGTGCAGCACCACCTGGCCCCCTCTCCATTACTTTTAATATTCATAAATAACATGTTATATATGTTGATATAGTTTACTCATGTTTTTGTCATTGCCAGAGCTTCCTCTGGGCTGACTTGTTCAGACATAAAGAGAAGAGAGGGCTAGGCCCTTCAAAACTTTCCCCCAGTGCTATGGTGTCTATTCTCATACAGTGAGCTGGTGATAGAAACCTGGGTCACACTCATGGCTAAGCAGATAACTTCCAGGGTGAGGTCTCTCACGAGTTGCATGAGTACATTCAATTCTGCTTTATGAAATCCCCAAGCCTCCTCATAATTGTTTTCATTGGCCACACTGATGTGATAGTGTGTAAAGGTAAAGAGAATAACACCCAGAAAAAACACAGAGATCCTTACTTTTGGTACCGGAATCTGAAATATAAGACTTATTAACTACTGGGTCAGCCCTGTAGCAGTGTGAGGCTTGCTCTATAATGAGCAAGTCCTAAGAGCCAATGGTACACTTGTTCTTATTAACAGCTTTGCAAATAGGGCTGTTGCATGAGAAAATAAATAAAGGCGAAATTAGAAAGAAACATATCCAAAGAACAAAGTAGGGAAGAAGGATTAAAGAGGCAACAATTAGCACAAGCTTCGCCATGTTTCAAAAATCTTCAGTTGTTCCACTCAGGATTCTAATATGAAAGCAAATTTTTTTTTCTGCTTTCAAGGCTAAATGGTAAAATGGAAAAGTAATTTAATGTTGCCTTTGTATTACCTTCAAAATAAAATTAAAGTCACTCTTTTGTAGAAATGGTTCGCCTTACCAAGGTTAAGAAATAACCAAACAAAAATCCTATGAAATTACTCCTTTCTCTGTGATTTTTCTCTTTTGTTCTTCCACAGTTCAGAGAGCTTATTGACTTGTAAGTGACTCTTCATGCTAATATGCACAATATTTATACATCTATAAGTAATATCCACTTGCTCAGTGGCATTCCACACAGAAAAAAATAGAATTTTATGTATCATTAAGCAGTTTCCAAGGTGTCAGTAATTTCATGCAAAGCACCAGTGTAATGACTAGTAGTACTACTTACTAAATAGCAGAGTGTTTGGAAATCTTTAAACCACTGCACTGAATATACCTGGACCCCCCCTGGTTGACCTAAACAGCCCCTCCCCTTTGCTCATAGGGTCTTCAAATCTGAGCAACCTTCAGGCCTTTTACAAACGATTTCTCTTGAGGGCCTGGGGCGGGGAGTGGGCATCAGAGGCTCCTGCAGTCTCAGTGTGCAATGCCAGTCACAGGAAAGAACATTTACTCAAATGCAAAATCATGGAAATTACATGATTCATTTTTTTTTCGCAGCACATAGGTGCATATTTTTCTTACAGCGGTAAAAAGGCTGCACAAAATGAGCTCTTTTATATGGCTATTGATATGTATATTCCTAGAAATACTGTTTTCCATTGGTCTACTGACAAAAAAGCAAAATCAGAATTATGGGATGCCCAATTTCCCCTTTCCTTCTATGTCATCATTTTCAGCACAAATGAGTTCCTAATAAAAGGAGCATGGAAAAGTAAGGATTTGTGGGGTCTCTGATTTTCAAGATGACCATCGTCTTGTCTCTGTATTAAAATCAAGGTTTTGAAATGGTGAATTCACCTTTTTCACCTCATCTAGGATGGAGCTTGAAGGAATCATGTTAAATGAGATAAGTTAAGTGAGAAAAAAAAAGATGAGTATGGTATGATCTCACTCAAAGAAGTTGAAAAACAAAATCAGAAGAGAAAACACTAAATAGAACTTAGAATGAAGTTGGTGTATTGCACCAAAGTAAAAGACTCTGGGTGGGGGGGTCCTGGTTCAGGTCCTGAAGCATGATGGCAGAGGAGGACCTAGTAGGGGCTGAATTGTTATGTGGAAAATTGGGAAATGTTTTGCATGTAAAAACTATTGTATTATACCGTTTATTAAAAAAAAAACAAGGTCTTGACTCAATTTGAATTCTATACATCATGGTTCTTTGGGGTTTCTGTGCTCAGTGAACATCATGAATACCATATGTAGAGGAAGAGTGAGGCAAAGAATGGTGACTTTCATATTGTATGTATTCTCACTTTACTCATGTCCATGCCTTATTAACCCACTGGATCTAATTTAGAAAACACAAGGTCAAAGATAAAAATGATTGAGAAATTAAAAAGAGCAACAAGAGACTTTCCAGGCAAGTCGTAGTCCTTTTGACTATATGTGATGGGGCATGTGTGATTATGTAGCTTACATGCCTATACACCTGACCCTATTTTTTGAATTGTCAAGGACAAGACAAGACTATATCCCTTTCCCGGAGAGACCAGCTTGAAAGAGAAGGGCACGGGAATGAGGCAGAGCAGGGAAATGCCTCCCTTCCAGGAAAAACTAGATAATACACACCAAAACCAGTCATGTTAGTCTACTCTTAGTCTGGTCAAATTAATGAAAGAGGAAGACATGTTAGTCTGGTCAAATTAAGATGAAAGAGGAAGAATCACTAGAAGAGATAGCAAAAGTGAATGAGACTATTCTCAGACAAGGTAGTAGTGATGTGAAGTGGTAGACAGAAAGAAGATGCTCTAATCACATTAAGAAAGTTGGATTTCACCCCAGACTACAGTGACTCAGAAAGATACCTCTGGAGGTGGCACCGCTGACACCAGAGTTTGCAAAATGGAGACATACCAACAGTGTGATTTAACATAGTTAATTGGACTTAAAGCTCACTGCATCCTAGCGCAGCTTCCACGATCTCTGCCCCTTGGCATCTTGGTTTCTCTCTGTCTAAAATGGAACAGGTACTTATTGCTTGTTGATTTTTAGAAGAGAATTTTGTGCTTCCATGAAGTCTCACTGCCTGGGTGCTATAAAACTGCTTAAACAAAAACAAGCAATCAGAGTACACTACTGATATATTATGAATTATAAGCTACAGATGTAAAGTCAAACAGCAATTCAGCTCAGTTAATATTCTCCCAGATAATACACATTAAAATTAGCTGAATTAATTCTCAAGATCTCATCTTCTGGTATAAAGGGCTCCTTTTGGAAGAAAGAGCTAGTATCTATGATTGAAGATTCACTGTGATCTAAAATAGGCCTGCTTCTTAGCTCTTTGAATTACAATGCCACCTTCCAAAGAGTTTCTGAGTGCTCGCAGTATATGGGCTTTGGAGCACACCTGTTCTTCAGCTGCCATTCCATCCAGGTTCTATCAGATGCTAATGAAAGAAAGGTAGTTAGCAGCTTCCTCAGCTTAAACCTTTAGGATCGTTCAGTTACAACTAAACTGTTCAGTGCCTAATTAATCTCTAAGTGCTCCAAGTTGTTTTGACTTCTTAACTGGTTTATTGTCATAATTGCTGTAAGATTGAATACCTCACTATAAACCCAAAATGGTAATCATGGATTAAATTCAAGAGAGATTACCCAGGACCCTACCATCAATTCTTGACAGCACGGTCTGATCCAGGAGCACATTCGCTGTATATATGTATGTATTTTAAAGGCATAAGGACCTACATATATTTTATCTTTTTTTTTTACTTTATTTATTTTCTTTGATAGAACAGAGAGAAGTTGAGAGGGGGGAGAGGTGAGAGGGGAAAAGAGTGAGACAAAGAGACACCTGCAGCTCTGCTTCACCACTTGTGAAGTTTCCCCCTGTAGATGGGTACGGAGGGCTTGAACCTAGTTCCTTGTGCATAGCAATACATGCATAGCACTTAATCAGGTACTCCACCACCTGGCCCCAGCACAATCTCTATTTAAGGTCCATTTGAAAATAATAAAATAATGTAGGCATTATAAGTAACCACAACTGTCAGTCTGAAGAAATCATTTTCACCAAAAAATATTGGGTAAATTTTATAGATGAAAAAAGGGGGAGTTGGCAAATAAATAGCTTCTTTCTTATGCTACAATAAATTCAATATCAACACTGTATTCTAATATAACTGTAACTTGAATGAATTCTGTAATTCACACCAGAATATTAAGCATGAACAATATTGCACCCTGAAGATCAGGGTGAAAGTATGTTTAAAGACTTCTTCCTAATGATCAGTTTGAAAATGGCATTTTGAGTCTTTGGTAATTGTTCTTCCTTATGTAGCCTTTGATCTTATAATAGTAAAGTCAGAAGAAGAAAATCCTGTCCATTTTATTAGCTATCATTATCTCCACTAAAGTCTTTTGCAGAATGTGCACTTTCAAACTAGTCTATGAAAAACAATTTTAAAAATGGAGTTTCTTGGTCAAATTAGCTAAACTGTAAGTTATGTCCCCTTTTGGGTATTCAGTTCCAGGTGCCTGTGTATGTGTAATTTCATTGGTCTATACTGCTTTTCCTTTCAGAGAGATAGATAGATAGATAGATAGATAGACAGACAGACAGACAGACAGACAGACAGACAGACAGGCAGGCAGGCAGGCAGGCAGGCAGGCAGGCAGACAGACTGCACTTCCCCCAATGGTGCTGCATTTCCTGTATGGTTCTGGGAGGCAAAGCTGGATCTTTCATGGAAAGGCAGACACTTCCCCCTATGAGTTATCTCTACAGCCTGCTGAGAAATTCTACAGGGAAGAAACATGTAATTGCATTTGACCCACAGGTACTCCTGTTTGCAAACAGCACTTACTATACCCTGTGGAACAGTGAGTCACGGGATGTCCTTTCAAATGGATACATTAGTGCAGAAAGACAGTCCAGCTGACCCTCAACTTTAATAAGTAGATACCACACTTTAATTGTCTTCATTTAATCATCTAAAGCATTTTTCTTTTTTTAAAATAATTTTTATTTATAAAAAGGAAACACTGGCAAAAACCATAGGATAAGAGGGGGTACAACTCCGCAGAATTCCCACCACCAAAACTCCGTATCCCATCCCCTCCCCTGATAGCTTCCCTATTCTTTATCTCTCTGGGAGCATGGACCAGGGGACATTATGGGGTACAGAAGGTGTAAGGTCTGGCTTCTGTAATTGCATTTTTTCCCTAAAAGCACACATTCATAACATTGACTGCATTAGCTTCAGAGTTCTAGTTATTAAATACAAGAGTTGGGGCTAGGTGGAGGCACACTTGGTTAAGCACACAGTGCACAAGGACCCAGGTTCAAGGCCCTGGCCCCCACCTGCAGAAGGAAAGTTTCACGAATGATGAAGCAGGGCAGCTGGTGACTTTCTGCCTCTTTCCCTCTCTTCCTCCTCCTCCCCTCTTGATTTATTTCTGTACCTATCTAATAATAAATAAATATGTATACATATATAGTAACATTATTAAATGCAAGAGTTATATCAACATAGGGTCTCTGTCTCTAACAATTTTGAGGATCCTTGGAGAAAATATTTATCTCAGAGGAAGTAGCACAGAAAGGCCACGCGTGATTATTTAGAAACTAAGCACGTGGAAATCAAAAGGGGCCAGCAGTTAAATGCACATTATTAACTTTTAGAGACAATGACAAAATATATACAGAGTTTTTGTTCTGTTCTGCCTGCCTTTTCTTGCTTCCTTTTTTAGAAATCCTCAGAACACAAAATGCATTATTTGTCCTGAACCCACAGTCTTAGCAGGCTGGAGTGCTTACATTATACAAGCCAAAAAGACATTTGATGTCTCTTACCAGGGAGTCATAGATCCCAGAAGCAGAGTGGAAGGAAATCTTCATTTAAGTTACCAGAATCCCTTCACTGTCCCAAGATGGACTCCTCGGTTTTACCTTCTCAGCCCTCTTTCACACAGTTCTCCAGGCAGCAAGCACAGTGACGATTCTCAAATGTTGAAATGGCTGGTTATTGTTCTACTGGCTTCCTATCACACTTAGAATAAAATCCCAGCTTAATTAATTTGTAAAATTGTTTTTTTTTCTGAACCATGCTAGCACTGCATTGTCACACGAGCAAAGTTTCATGCATACTTCATTGTAAATCAACCACCACACGTACTAATTACATTTAGTTCATCACTACACAAAGTCACTGTCTTTCACTATAAAAGCGACAAGCACACACTTTACCTGATTTAACCACCCTCTTCCCTTCTTGTCACCACTAATTTGGTCTTAGAGTCTAACATTTTTCTTTTGTCTTATTTACTTTCTCCATATACCACAGGTGAATGAAATCATATAGGGTTTGCCTTTCTCTGATTTATTTCACCAAGCATAATATTCCCTAAGTTCAACCATACTATTGCAAAAGGCTGGATTTCATCCTTAATTATACATACATTTGTATAAAGACGGAAGAATTGAGAGGGACAGAGGCGAGATAGATGGATACAGAAAGATACAGAGAGACACCTGCAGCATTGCTTCACTGTGAAGCTTACACCCTGCAGGTGGGTACCTGGGTCTTGACCCAGGTCCTTGTACACAATAACGTGCACTCAGGCAGGTGCACAATGGCCTGGCCCTGTATCTCATATTTTATAAAGCTGAATAGTAGACTGTGGTGTGGAGAGACCACATTTCATTTATGGGTACTTTGTTTCTAGCTCTTGGCTACTGTAGGTGATGCTGCAGTGAACATGGGGGTACAATTCTGAATTCACTAAAATTCCTTTACCACCAGCTAAAAAACTCTGTGGTAAGCTAGCCTAACTACTATTCCATACCTTTCCTTCTTCAGGGCCCATGTGTATGTTGTTCCTTTTCCTGCTCATGTCATCAGATCTGTCTTCAGTACCTCTGTTACCTCCTCAGAGAGACTTTCCCAAAAGTCCTCCTCAACAAAACAGTTATCTTACTTAACCTCATCTCCCTCCCATCACCCTCACTTCTATTCAACAGACTAATTGTTCTTGTTAAAGTGTTCAATTGTAGGTACTTTCCCTATTTTCTATTTCTGCTGCAGTCTCCATACCTGGCATAGTTTAGAACCTCCATAAGTATCTGCTAATAACACAGGTCAATCAAGAAATGATTCAATGATGTATCTTACCACCTTTCAGACACACAGATGCTACTATGATTTCACCCTAGACTCCCTGGCCAAACAACCTCACCAATGTCTCCTGTAATCTCAATTCTCCAGTTTTACCTGACTAGAGAAAGATAGAAACAGGCTGGTGGTATGGATCAACCTGGACCTGTCAACGCCCATGTCCAGCAGAGAAGCAGATACAGAAGCCAAACCTTCCACCTCCAGCACCCCATAAAGAAGTTTGGTCCATATTTCCAAAAGGGAAGAAATGTTAGGGGAAGATAATCAGAGGGCTCCAAACTTCAATTTCATCAGGACCTAGAGAGAGAAGAGGAAAAAAGAAAGGATATTCAGAAGTAGAAGCAAGGGTGTGACTTAGAAAGGAAGAGAAGGCAATACCACAGGAAAAAATGGGGAATATATATAAGTATAGAAATAATAGTCAATCCATATCTGTGACCTTGGGAGAACTACTGTAGCAGTTAGCTATAGTGGAAGGAATGGGGACACAGAACTCTGGTGGTAGGAATTATACTCTGTCATCTCATAATTTTGTACATCAATATTAAGTCAATAATTAAAAATAAGTTGTTAAGTGAATGATAAAGATACAGTGTGATAAATATATACAGCAAAACAGGAATATGCTAGCAAAAGATGAATGAATTGAAAAATATGTATACTCTCACCAAGATCCATTCATTCACTCACTAACCTCTGTGATGGCACAGAAATTTCAAGAACTTATTCAAAAGAGAGTCTATCACTCTAGATGAACAAAAATTCTTGGCAGTCTAATGTTATGGCCATACGTCACATTAGTTTTCATTACTGTTTTTTATTTCTTAGAGACTTTTTGACTTTGCAGAATAAAATTCTAGAAAATGTCACATTAAAATGACTTTGGCTCTGAAACAATTTAAGACTCTAAGGAGCTGCAAATACAGTAGTTTCTATGGAATCTTTTACTTAGCTTCCACCAATGATTACATTATACATAACCATAGGGTAGTCTTGATCACAGAAAACTGATGCAGGTGCAATTCTATTAACTCAGATACAGATTTTATTTGAATTTAAATGAAGTATTTTTAATCTCAGAGTTAGGGGTTAATTAGGATAATATCTTGACTCCATTAATCAGGCAAAGGAGACACACATATTAGTGTATAAACTGCAAATTATGCAATTCCTTTCATTTTCAAAGAATTTTAACAACTATTAGTTCCAGGGTGATTATGCTAAGTGAAATTTGTAAACAAGAAAAAGACAACTACTAGATAGTTTCATTCAAAGCCAGAATAATCTTGTAAAAAAAAATAATAACCAGGGCAGCGAGACAACATAGTCGTTCTGTAAAAGACTTCCATGCCTGAGGCTTTGAGGCCCAGGTTCAACTCTCAGCACTACCATTAAGTCAGACCTGAGCAGTGCTCTGGTCTTTCTCTCTGTATTATCTATCTATCTATCTATCTATCTATCTATCTATCTATCTATCTATCTATGTATCTAACTATCTATATATCTATCATCTATCTATATCTCATTAGAAATAATAAAACATTGTAAAGTCAATAATATAGTTGTTTTTTTAAAAACAAGAGTATCAACAGTAAACAAATTGACCCTCAGTGTGTCTGCATGTGAAATTATACTCCCAATATCTTATTTTAATATAAGTCAATGCTACACTCATTAAATAAAAATTTTAAATTAATTTAATAAAATTAACTGTTGCAGCCTAGGAGGTAGAACAGTAGACAAAATGTTGGATACTCAAGCACAATGTCCTGAGTATGATCCCCAGAACTACATGTGCCAGTATGATACTCTGGCTCTCTCCCCTCATCTCTTTCATCAATAATAAGTAAATCATTTTTTTCTTTAGTAAATCATTTTTAAATAGTAACATAATTTTAAATGCTATTAGTTTCAGTTTACTTAGAAGTTTACCTATCCAGAAAAAAAAAACCTCCAATACCCTCTGCAATTTCAAAGGGGAGTAGACAAGAGAACCTCTGATTTCAGTCTCCAAGGTAAGACCATCTTTGCCTGAACACCAAAATACTCATTTATCAGTTCTGGATAGAGCTGTATATTCGTATTGTAGGGGAAATAAAGTTGAGACCTGGCCACAGATTCATGAAATCATTTCAGCACCATCAAGATGAAATTTTGATCAAAGATGTAGGGAAGAATTAAAACATAGGTGGAGGGGGAGTTGCCATCCAGCCTGAGGAGGACTCAGAAGCCCTGTGGGGAACATTACCACACGTGCTGCTCTAGTCTGTGCCTTGCCAGTGCAGAAGCTAACTTCTGCCTCTAGTCACAAGAGGAAGCATTGCAGAGGTCCCTCATGCATCCTGCACCCAGCTTCCCCTCAGCCGCCCGCCCCTCCAACTTCTTTAGGAATGAGACACTGGAACAAGGAGATATCTGTCAACTCTGAATGGGAACAAACCAACAGCAAGTTGTTAGTTAATGCACAGGGTGACACAAATAACATTTTTTTCTATTTGTATGAAAGTAATATTGCTTTATAACAGGATATAATTTTCAGGTGAGCACCAAGAAAAGTCAGCATGAGTAGATAGTAAACGAAGTACACTGAAAGGTTAATTTTATCCTTTAACATACACAAAGACGTTCCTTAAAGAAAAAAAATATATATATATTCAAATACAACATAAGGTAGAGATGAGAGAATGGCACTTTTTTACTTGGTAGCTATGTGTTTTCTGATTTTGTGTAATCCAGCCCAACATTGCAATACACTCACTTGGAATAACAAAATATGATTTTAAATAAGCCAGGTTTCAGAGACCCTAGAGCTGCAAACAATCAGTGAATCAACCAACCAGTCAATTAATCAATCAATATAAACCAGATAAGATGAGACAATCTACACTGATTGAAAGTTAGTTTTTTTCCAAAGTGTTATAATTTTTTCCCGAGTGAAATAGATTGTAATGGCAAAATTACGTCAAGTTTCCTCCTCTTTTTCCTCAGCACATGGAATCAATAAAGAGGACAGAATTTGGAATAAGGCAACTTGGGTAGAAACCTCAGTTCCACAGTTTACCAATGTGTAATTTAGATCAAATCCTCCCCTCAGTTTCCTCCTTCATAAAATGGTTAATATAAAACTATCTGTCTTCATAGGCCTATGAATCCCAATTCCACCAAAAGTTAAAGCATTTGTCACCAAGAATCTTGTTTTTATACCATCATTGAAAGGGAAGATAATCTGTAAAACACCAGACAAAGACAGACACAGTTTCTTTTATCTAGGAAAGAAGAGGGATAAAAGAAAGGACAATCAGAATTAGGTGTGTGTGTGTGTGTGTGTGTGTGTGTGTATGACTTAGAAAGGAAATGCAGGAGCATAGAAAACAAGCAAAAAACATCTAGATATAGATATATAGTTCTAGATAGAAAGTCAACCTTTGGGAGTCGGCGGTGGCTCAGAGGGTTAAGCGCAGGTGGCGCAAAGCGCAGGGACCGGCGGGAGGGTCCCGGTTCGAGCCCCCAGCTCCCCACCTGCAGGGGAGTCACTTCCCAGGCAGTGAAGAAGGTCTGCAGGTGTCTGTCTTTCTCTCCCCCTCTGTCTTCCCCTCCTCCCTCTGTCCTATCCAACAACGACATTAATAACTGCAACAATAAAACAAGGGCAACAAAAGGGAATAAATAAATAAATAAATATTTAAAAAAAAAAAAAGAAAGTCAACCTTTAGGAAAACTATGGGATGGTCTCACTTATATGTGGAATTTAGAGAACTGAACACACATACATAAAATAAACAACCAGACACAACACAACATATTTAAAATGGGAAAACTATTGTGGTTACCTAGCGGGGAGGAGGGAGGGTACAGACTTTGGGTGGTGGGGAAAATGAGAAACTCTATTTAGTCCTATCAATATCAATACGACATGTGGGAGGGGTGGATAGATTTAATATCTCAAGTTCCCAAAAAGCCTAGACTATACCCCTAAGCACAAATACTAGCTCTTGCTAATATTTATCTTAGATTTGAAAAATTATCATATCCTGATCAGGGGATTGTTTATGGATCTCTAAAAATGTATCGGAAAATAAAGCTCTGCGAACATCTAAATCAATTACAGCTTTAGTCCAGAGAGGCCAAGATCTTTTGATCTTGTAAGTATTTAAAATACAAGGATACCACTAGAAGCCTTCAGATCACAGTGCAATTAACTATAATAACACAGATACTTAGCCCCCCAACTAACCTGGCTATGATAATTAATTATTAAAATTTTAACTTTCTCTAAGACTATAAGAAACCCCTTGAATCCTCTTTAAGACTTGCACTTCTCCTAGTCCTGGTACTTCTAGGATATGCCCATACTTGCTGAAATTCCTTTTCTATGATTTCTTACCACCATACCAACCCTGTCAACTTTAACCAAATCGCTAGTGGTGCTGCCACCCTGCATTATGCTGCTATTGAAATCCTACTCTGGACTATAACCTGAGAAGTCAACCTCACAACTCTTCAAATCTGGTACTACACTCTGACACCATTCTCTCAGAACAGCATCCTCATCCAACCTCAGGTTAGTTACCAAATTCAAGCAAAACTATTATAGTTGTATGCCCCCAGGAACATGCCTAAAATGATTTCCCTAGCTTTCTTCTACCCTAAAATCCCTAATCTCATCTGCTCTGATCCTACTTTCTGGTTCCTGTTCATTAACCATCTTGCCTCAACTTAGGTCATGCCACCTTCCAGATACCAGGCTACAGATGCTACTGTGACTCCACCACAACTTCTCTGGCAAGATGATCTCACCAGTGTGTCCTGGACCCTCACATCTCCAGTGTTCTAGTCCACTAAGGAAAGACAGAAACAGGCTGGGGGGTACGAATCGACCCGACAACACCCATGCTCAGTGGAGAAGCAGCTACAGAAGCCAGAACTCCTACCATCTGCTCCCCATAAACAACCTTGATCCATATTCCTAGTGGGGAGAAGTGATAGGATGAAGATAAGAGGACTCTGCACTCCAGCTCCATCAGCACCCAGAGAGAGAGAAGGAAAAGGAGAGGGACATATGGAGGTAGTTATGACATCATGAGTGGCTTAGAGGGAAAGAAAGGATTGAATCAGAAAAAGAAGGGGCAACTATGTATAACTGTGGACAGATAGTTGTAGAGAAGATGGTTGGCCCATGTCTAAAAGTTTAGGGGAACTGTGGTGGACTGCAGTGGGGAGAGTGAAGATTCAGAACTCTGGTGGTGGGAATGGTGTGGATTCAAACCTCTGTTGACATGCAATTCTGTAATTTAAAAATATAAAAAATAAAATAAAAGAAAGAAAGTCAACCCTTAGCTGTGACCTAGGGAAACCTACTGTGGTTCCCAGTGGTGAGGATGAGGACACAGAACTCTGGTAGTAGGAACATTATGGAATTATACCCTTGATATCTTATAGTTGTATAAATCAATATTAAATCACGACTAAAAATTCAAAAATAAAATCAAATGAGCTGTCATTAGGATTTGTTTGGAGAATTAAATGAGATAGTAAATGGGAAAAGTCCTTAGCAAATACTAAATCACCTAGAAGGAATACATGCCCTCCAAAATCATATTTAAGTTCATTGAAACATGTTTATAACAGAACTTTTAAAAATACATAAAATAAAATGTTCAAGTTCTAAGGCAGAAAAAGTAAGGAAATTTTAGTACAATCCTGTTTAAGTATTTAATAAGTAAATCCTTCACCCTCTTTTTCTTTCTTATCTCTTACTAGAGGGTGAAAAAAATTATAGAGAAGGGTTAAAAGCCATCTTTCCCCAAGATTAGGCAAGATTGAACATATTCAGATTGGTATGGACAGAGAATAAAGATCTCTTTTTATGACCTTTTCCTTTTTTTTCATTTAATTTTTTATTTATAAAAAGGAGACATTGACTAAACCATAGGATAAGAGGGGTACAACTTCACACAATTCCCACCACCAGGACTCTGTACCCCATCCCCTCCCTGATAGCTTTCCTTCTCTTTAACTCACTGGGAGTATGGACCCAAGATGACTGTGGGGTGCAGAAGGTTGAAGGTCTGGCTTCTGTAATTGCTTCCTCGCTGAACATGGGCGTTGACAGGTCAATCCATACTCCCAGTCTGCCTCTCTCTTTCCCTAGTGGGGAAGGGCTCTGGGGAAGCGGAGCTCCAGGATACCTTGGTGGGGTTGTCTGTCCAAGGAAGTCTAGTTTTTATGACCTTTTTCTTACAGAAACTTTCATAAAATTTTCTTCACAAAGTTCATGTAGTATGAATTACTCTTTACCCCCACTTGTAAATATTCTTTCCAAAGCTTTCCCCTGAACTTCTCACCATTGTGAAAAATCTGGTGAAAAAGCCTAAATTCAGTTTGCAGAAGAGTCTGCATACATCTTCCATGAGGTGAGAAAAATAGCCACAGCTTGGTGAACTAAATTAATTAAATGTATGTGACTGTCACTTATGCTGAGATTAGGTTATTTTTTCCATGACTCAGTGTACCTCCCCATCCCCACACCCCCCTTTTCTTTTGAAATGATGGTGACAGTGGATGGCAACCGTTTTGTGCATTGTCAATGTCTAATTCTGCAAAATAAAATGTTGCTTCCCCAGTTTCAGGCCCCAATTATGTTCTGGAATCAAACTGGCCCCTGGCCTGCCATGCCTATCTCTGGGAACCCTTCATCTGCAATTGGAGGGTAATTGGAGGTGGCAGGGACAGCGGCAGGGAAGCTAGTTCAGCTGCCTGTGTTTTTCTGGGTCCCCCAGAGTCTGCTGGGCCCACTGCCCCACATCCTGGCTGTCGCCAGTCCCTGACACACCGGCCGTCCTGGCTCCTCATCCCTGTCTGCTTTGCCCTTCCAGCCTCTCCTCTCTGGCATCATCCTTCCAGACTAAGCTTCCTAAGTTTGCCATGTGCATTGACCCTGTGTCGACCCCGAGCCATGATACAAACTCCAGGATTGTAAGGAACCTCTAATTACCCACAGCACTTCCATGTGTCCACAGGCCTGCTGCTGCATTATACCCCTCACCAATGTGGTCATCACCAAGCACTCAGAATGCTGCTGGGAGCCCCCACAGTGACTGCCAAATGAGGCTGACCCCACAGGTTGGTGGGATGACAGCATGATTTTCCCCTCCTGATGAATCAGAGAGGGCGTTTGCACATGAACCCTTCAGCTCCATGTGGGCAGTTTGCCCTGATTTGATTTATCCTAGTGGGTCAGGCTAAGCCAATGCTCACGGACAAGCTAGGGTGGTCACCTTTGCAAGGGTGGGGGGGTCATGCTTTTCATTTCATGCAATGATTCTGAAATCTCATATTTTATCTTTAAGCCCCAAGTTAATTTATTTAGATTTAATAAATCAATAAGTAGTAGAAAGAAATAAAGCAGTGATGATAGGAATAGCTCCAGTCTCCGAAGGGAGGCTGTGGGTATCTTGCTCTACCACTTGAAAAAGACTGGCCTGAAATGAGTGCAGCCTGCAAAGTTCCTCAGATGTGACCATGAGCTATAAGCGCAGACTAATAGGGACTTAGAGGTTACACAGGCTCTGGCACTAAATATAAATATGCGTTTACATATGGGCACTGGAGCAGGTGGGTGGAGGAAAACAGTTAATTTTAGCCACAGGATATATATATATGAATAGGAACTACTCCCTGCCCTAATCCAACATTCTATCCCTTTTATCTACTGACATCATACTCTCAGACAATATTCTCATCCAATCTCAGCCTAGCTACCAAACTCAAGCAAAACTACTATAGTTGTATGCCCCCAGGAACATGCCTAGAATGATTCTCCTAGGTTTCTTCTAGCCTAAAATGCCTAATCTCATCTGCCCTGTTCCTACTTTTTGGTTCCTGTTCATTAACCATCTTGTCTCAACTTAGGTCATGCCACCACCCAGACACCAAGTTACAGATGCTACCATGACTCCACCCTGACTTCTCTGGGAAGATGATCTCACCAATGTGTCCTGGACCCTCACATCTTCAGAGCTCTGGACCACTAAGGAAAGATAGAAACAGGCTGGAGGTTTGGATCAACCTGTCAACACCCATGCTCAGTGGAGAAGCAGCTACAGAAACCTGAATTCCTACCTTCTGTTCCCCATAAACAACCCTGATCCACACTCCCAGTGTATGGAGCCCTGGTGTCATATGGAGCATTGTGCATGGTACCAGGGGGACTCCTTGAATGATGGAATGGTGCTGAGGTCTCGGTCTCTCTCTCTCTCTCCTTTTCTCTTTTCTTTTTAAATAAAAATGGAAAGGACTGGACCCAGGATGGCACTCAACAATCTCATACATGTACTGGGCCCTGAACTCACTCCCCAACACCACATTATTAAGATTTAAAAAAGATTATTGGGGACAAGGTAGTGGTACACCTGGTTAAGCACACACATTACAATGTGCAAGGACACAGGTTTAAGCCCCTGGCCCCCAGTAAAGGGGGGAAAGTGGGTGAAGCAGGGCTGTAGGTGTCTCTCTCTCTCTTTCTGATTCTATCTCCCCAGTCCCCACTCGGTTTCTATCTACTAATAAATAATTTTTAAAAAAGGTAATTGGCATGGAAAGACTGACTGGCACAAAATTAATAAGACCCTCTTCAAGACAGTGCTTTTAAATTTAAGAAATAAGGTCAATCAGATATCCCTGGTGGAAATAGTCAATATTTTCCTCTGCAATAAGATACCCCTCCATGGGAGTTGGGTGGTAGTGCAGCAGGTAAAGTGCAGATGGCGCAAAGCACAAGACTGGCATAAGGATCCCTGTTCGACCCCCCAGTCCCCCACCTGTAGGGGAGTTGCTTCACAAGTGGTGAAGCAGGAAAAAAAAAAGAAAAAAAAAGATACCCCTCTTGTCTATAGTAGGTTCTGGGGAATAATGATGAATAAAATAGGGCCCTCCTTCCAGAAGCTCAGGGAGAATTATTATTCTTCTGATTTCCTTTTTAACATGCTTACCACAATGTTAAAATTTATGCAAATATAAAGAACTATATTCACATTTTTAGAGTAGATTACTAATATTTGCCTGACTTTCTGAATGCAAGACTTGTTGTAGCATGAACAATGTTACACTGTTCATCTTGTGGAGGTGAAGAATGCTTAACACCACTTGATACTCAGTTTATGCCCAAACAGTGTGACTTTTTTTCTTAAGAATAAATGTATGCATTCAGTAGTTGTGTCCTGTAGCAGAAATGAATGAACCATAGGTAATAGTTATACATTGTATTTCTAAAGGCAGTTTGTTTTCCTAGCTTAAGGGGATGTTTTAAGTCCATAGGTATCATGCAATTCAATTAATTCCTCAAATTTGTAGGTAATCTCTACTTCTTTTGTCCAACAAAACCTTGTGGTTAAATGGTAATAGTCATTCTTAAGACTTGCAACTTTCTTCTACCTCCTAGGACAGGTATTAGAATTTAACTTGCTTCTTGGGAAGCAATTTCACCATTAGAATTTAAAAGCCTTAAACCCAAAGTCTCAGAATCATGCCATTTCTCCAGTAAACTAATAGAAGTCTCAAACAAGAAGGGGATCTGGATTTAGCTAGAATTCTTAGTTTCTTCTCCATTAAAGAAAACAATTCATAGATATGTGTGGTGACCTCAAGAATACATTAAGATCAAGAGTGCTAATAATGAGGAAATTTTATCTCAGGTAACATATTTGTATACACGATGTTTGAAGGTTTGCTTCTGCTGCAGTATTTCCTCTTCTCTCTACAAACTTGATGACAGTGTCATTATCCACCCAAAGAAGAGTCACTTCCCAGCAATATCTGCCATTATTTGAGAAATATGGGTCCAAGAAAAAGGATAATTTAGGACATGTCTACCTGTAATGAACATAATGCTTCGTTCTTAAGACCTTTTGAGCATTAATAATAATAGCTACCTTTACTGAGTGTCTTTTATATGTCATGTAGTTATCACTCCAGAACGTCTTTTGAATCCCATTTTACAAACAAGCAATGTGCCAAGAGTCATATAGCTTCAGTCAATTAAGTTTCATTTCCCTCTAAAACACACTTTGCCTCACCCACCACAACACACAGGAGCCAACATAAGAAGGGAAAAAGAATTTCTCTCCATTTTCAAAGCATGATAAAATGTTTGTATTGTGGATTTTTTAAGTGTGGGAGGAAGATTAGACAAAATAGTCTTAATTAAGTCTACTCAGAAGATTGTGACGCACTTTGGATCACGGGCCCCGCTGTTTCACTATAACAACGGAGTCAACTAGAGCATTACACTCCTCCTCAAGAAAGACCTAATATTTCTGTGGTGGGTATGATGTGGTAATAAATTGCATGAAGAGGTGTGAAAGTGTACAACTAGAGCATGCCATGTAAATCAATATTACCTCAAATAAAAAATACAACAAATGCATAAGATAAAGAGGGACTGGAGACACATTATGCCTCCAATCTTACTTCCAGATCTGTCTTAAAAAATAGAAAGACAGTACTCAGTAAGGATAGCTATACAAGCATTTATCTTTACCAGTACATTCTTGTCTGCTATTATTATGTTTCTACTGGTAGCTGGAACCTAACTTCAGAAAGTATCTATGAAAATTCACAACAAAGAGAGTAAAAGATGTTTGGCTGTTCCATTTTTAGTCCCTCCAGCTCTCACCTGGAACTGAAGAAAAAAGACAGGGGGCCTTCCCACAACTCTGTTGGAAAAATAAAAGAATACAACTGCATTGTTCAAGGAGTCAAGCGACTATCTGAACCAACACAGCAGAGGGGAGTCAGCCAGTAGGCCTTGTAAGGCCTTTCTGGATTCCCCATACAGAATACTGTAATTCTGGCTCATCCCTTAATGATTTTTAAAGATAAAATGAATGTCTTCATGTTTCAGGGAAGTCTAAATATTCCTTTAAATAAAGGCTAATAAGAATAATAGTAATAGCCAAGATAAACATCAGACTTGCATGCTTAAAAGCTTTCCTAAACAGTGTCATGGCACGCTGAAACTTCTAGGGTCTGGAGGTGGGTTGCCCAGACTCAAATTGTAGCTCCATCACTTCCAATTATCCATCGACAAATTTCCAAACAGTTTAGGGTTGCTTCAGCTTCATTTGTAATATTGGGGGCTGAAGAGATAGCCTGATGGCTGAAATAATAATAATCACTATTTCATGGCTTTCCGCTGGGGATTAATCAGTGCAGGTAAAACCTGAAAAGTACATAGTACATGGCAAGTGTGCACACTGTTCTTCTGCTTTTTGCATTTACTTTCTTTTAAATAGTCCTTCAATGAAGCCACTTTGTGGTAGAGGACTTAAACAAGTAGCAGAATATCTGGCATTGAATATTTAAAGAGAAAATGTCCCCATGTTATCTCCCATTTTCATGGTCTGGGTATAAGGATGGAGTCCATTCTATGCCTATGCCTAAACTGATCACCCTTGTGTTCTCTCTACAGTTCTGGAGTTGGGTCAACTGAGCTTTTCTCAGCAAGGTTTTAGTGAATTCATCAGTTCCAGATCAGAAGCACTACTGAAAGCCACTATTGTTGATATTTGATGTTTGCATAGTGCTTTGTAATCTGGTTACCCTCCATCGCACTGAGGAGACCTGGAGAGATAGTAAGTCTACCTTCAGTTTAACAAGTTCTCCCAAATTGAAGATAGTTTTCAGAGAGGCAGTTAAGAACCAGGTAACAAATGGTAGCAAATGATAAAGTCATCACAAAGAATTTCAAAATTCTATTTCAATGAGATAGAGATTGCTAGAACATTTTGAAAATGGTGCACTTACAGTCCTCAGGTTTGTAGGTTTTTTTTTTTTTGTTGTTGTTGTTGTTTTTACTGGCATCAGAGTTATCACTAGGGTTCATGCTCAGTGCCTGCACAGCCCTATCATTTCCCAGTGGCCCTTTTTCTCTTTCTTTCATTCTTTCTTTGATAGAGGGTAAGAGACAGAGAAAAGGGGAAAGG